>NC_141541.1:84567500-84867500 GCF_021556685.1 Rattus norvegicus
GTACAGAGACAGGCAGGTAGATCAGTGGGGTAGAATTGAAGACCCAGAAATGAACCCACACACCTTTTCCACTCCTGATTCTTTAAAAAGAAGCTGTGCATTGAGAAGACCTCCTGGTGGCTCCTGAAAGCCTACTGAAGGAGGCCGGTGAGAGCGGAGATTGCGAAACTATGTTCCCACTCAATCCTGAGCCCCAGTGCTATGTCTTATCAAACATGGTAACCGATTGTAGCAACCCTTGTACCATTATTGAGCAGTTGAAAGCAGGCGAGTACAGCTCTAAGTAGATACAATTTTATAAATAGAAGAATGGGGCTGCTTCAGGGATTGAAGAACTCAAGGTTCACTTCTGGTTCCGCCCCGCTTTCTTCCCTTTTTGCTAAGGACTGAAGCTCTGCGCTTGCCACGGCTCACAAGCCTGTGCTTGACTGCAGTTTTTGCATGAGAGATCTCGAAACCATTTGCTTTTGCCCTGTTTCAGATCTGAGGTGGACATATGACTGCCCCAAGTGAAGAGTCATCAACTTCAGTCCACATCACACACGCACGCACGCACGCACGCACGCACATACGCACGCACGCACTCGCGCACACGCACTTGCAGAGCAATTTCCAAAACCCCGTTCTGATTAGAATGTATATTTAGAAAAATATGGTTCATATCCATGGGGGGAAAGCAGGTATTGGACGTGTAAAACAAAATGAATTGTTTATTTTTCCATGCTCAAATGTGTGGCGATTTAGTGCTGTATTGCGTGTTGGATCAACCCCAGTTGTTCCATGTGCAGCCACACTTGTACCTGGGAGTTGTCTATATCATAGTCTTACACTTACTTTCTGGGTATTATGCCATAGCGTGCAGGTCTAAGAGAGTGATGCTCAAGCTAATCTATTGCCTGCTGCCCTGACTTCTTCCAGACAGCCGCTCTGCACAGTCTCATAAGCCTGCTCTTGTTTGTCAATATGGGTAGCACTATTTACCCTCTATCCAAAACACAGGATTTCCAGCGCTTTTCTCCTTTAATCAATTCCCGTCTTTGTTGCTCCGTCTTTTGCCGGTGTTTATTGGCAATCGGTCGTCGTTTCAGCGTTAGGGGGCCTCCCATCAGCATCTGTTTCAGAATTGGAAGTTATTTACCTCTTACCAGAAACAGGCCAGAAACAAGGCCTGTTCTGAATCAGCCCTTAGCTGAAATTGTTGTGATCCCTGCCGCCTCACAGAGCAGCAGCTCAATTCGCTTCTAAGTCAGTTAATCAACTGAGCGGTTGCACTTGGTGGGTGCCAGGGTGGGGATTGGGGGTTGCCGGGGGAAGGGCTATCACCTGATGGTAAAACTCTGTGATTTTTTTAGATCGTTAAAAAGGCACGCCATGGTCTCTGCCCCTGTAGCAGCTACATACACAGTTACATAGCTGTCTACTTCTCTTGTCCCCCACTCCACTCCCCAGCTTTGTACAAAGTTAATGGAGTACAGTGAGTATTTTCACCGGAGGGCCGAGGCTGATGCTAATGACAGAGAGCCAAACTGAGATGGTCGAATTCTTTCTGGACATTGAAGTGTGAACTCAAATGCTATATTTTTGACAAATTTTGTCACTTATTTTTCTCAGGAGATCCAGCAACTCGTTGCTTTATACTCTGAACTTTCATCTCTCTACCCCACTTTCCCCCAAAGCACAGTTTTCTCTATTAATTCACTTGCTCATCTTCATGCCTGTTCCATGGTCACTCGTCATAAGAACTCTGTTATGATTTTTATGTTATGGCCCCACTCTTTAAACTGGACATAACCTGTGACTTCTAGCTTAAACGCCTTCCATGGTCTTCCTTCCTGCCACTCAGAGAGGCTACCTTCACTTCTATGACGTCACCATTCTGCATAACATGTCCTTTCCCCAGTAGCTATGTCACACAGACTTTTATTTTATTTTTAAAATGTTTTTACTTAGTCTGTGAAAATTCAGAGTAATTTTTATCATATTCATATTCTTTTCCATTCCATAACCCATCTCCTTCCCATCCCTTGTACCCAGTCCCTATCCAGCCATCTTCTGTGCTCTCTCTCTCTCTCTCTCTCTCTCTCTCTCTCTCTTTCTCTCTCTCTCTCCCCCTCTCCCTCGCCCTCCCTCCCTCTCAAAACAAACAAAACAAAAGAAAGAAACATTTAAAATATGGAGTCCAATTTGTGTTGGACAGCTACGCCTAAGCATGGGGCCTGCCTTTGAAAAGTCAGACCACTTTCTTTAAGAGAACCATCTTCCAGCCATTATCACTGTGAACGGCTTCTTGATTAAGAGGTGGGGCTTCACCTTTTCTTCGGTTCTAAATCTACTCACAGCTTTGCCCCCTTCAGCCAAAATGATGACATTATTTATTTCAGAGTCTGTCACTGATAGAAAACCAGTGGGTACCCTGACTGTTACCTTTCTTAATTTTCTGCAATATTTATCACTGTACTATAAATGTTTAGGGGAAAATTCCTACTCTGGTTTGTAGTATTCTCTTTTTCTTACTTGTCTTTCTTTTTGGAGACACACACACACACACACACACACACACACACACACACACACACACTTTGTCTCTTCACTAAGACAAAGACCCAAATCTCTGCCACTCTTATACATGTTCCTCCCAAGAGCCCAGAAATGGAATAGTAAAGTAAATTCCGAGTTTTAGTTGGTTTAACAGTGGCCTGGAGCAATAAGATAACTGGCTCAATAGTTATGTGTTAGCTCAGACTTTGGTTCCCAGCACTCACACCAGGATTCTAGGAATTGCCTGTAACTCCAGCTCCAGGGGATCTGACACTCTCTTCAGACCTCTGCTGGCAACAGCCAACAGGACTCACAATCATGTAACACATAGGCGCGCGCACGCGCATGCATACACACACACACACACACACACACACACACACGACACACACGTGTGTGCACACACACAAATAGAATTAACATTGTGGGATGATCTACGCAAAAGTGAAAAGCAGGGTAATGGATACACAAAGAAGTTAAAGGCAAACCAGTCGTGAGGCTTTCCACAGTCACAGTTATAGAAGGCAACTATAATTAAAGAAGGGCATTATAGCAAGAGGCAACCACAAAATAACTTAGTCAAAATATTAAGTTACCATTCTAGACAAAATATAATAAAAAGAATTAGCCAATTAACAAAAGAGCGGCCATGAAAAAAGAGAGACCAGAAATGTAGGCCACAGGAAGCAATGAGCCAGAGGCAGATGGTAGCTAGGAACTTAGAAACTGTGTTCTAGTTGGATAGCTTTGAATCGTACTGCAGATCAGGCTGGATAATGGCTCAATGTTTTGCTTTACCTACGTTGATGTTGTTTGTCTATTTCTGTGCTCACAAGATTGTTTAGGAACCCAGGTGTCTTCTCGCCCATGGTTCTCCATTTCTGAAGACCTCAATGTCATCCACATCTGATTATTTGAAAGCAAAGAGCCACGTAGTTTCTGAAAACACTTGTCTGAGAAATGGCTCACACTGAGTTGTTCGTGCACTGTCGCTCGTGCGCTATTGCTCGTGCGCTGTTGCTTGTGCTCTGTTGCTTGTGCACTGTTGCTTGTGCACTGTCTCATGCACTTTCACTCGTGCTCTGTTGCTCGTGCACTGTTGCTTGTGCTCTGTTCCTTGTGCACTGTTGCTCGTGCACCGTTGCTCGTGCACTGTCTCATGCACTGTCGCTCGTGCTCTGTTGCTCATGCACTGTTGCTCGTGCACAGTCTCACACGTTTAAGCACAGCGAAGTGCTGTTGTGTAGCTGGATCCCGAAAGGAGAGGAAACAGGGTTTTGGTGAAAAGCTACGACGATTGGGTGTCCAAACTTTTTTATGCATTAACCTTCCTTTTGGGACTTGAAATAATGCATATTTTTTGGTGTTCACAAAGGAAAATGCTGACTTTCTGGCCCAGAGCACATAAATCCTCAAGCTAGAACTTCGGACTATTTTTGACTTTTAAATGTTCAAGTCAGGAAGTAGCATTTGGTGTTGACATATGAGATTTTCTTTTTTTTTTATGTCAGGTCTGTTTCTTGCTTCTGAAGTGTGCATTAGAAGCCTGAACCTTAGTGATTACTTAGGAATTGGTAATGTGGAGGCTCAGACATATATATGTATGTATATATATATATATACATATATATATATACCTTATATTTATCTATTAACTGAAAGCATGGCTATATCACAATCCTTGTGTTTATGGGACATTGGTATAGTAGTTTTATATTAATATACTAGAAACCATGGATTGTGGATGAAGAATGAAGAGATTCATTCAAAAAAAAAGAAAAGCCGACAATGTTTCTTCAGTGAAGGGACAGGAGTATGAACGGAGCTGGACATGACATTATGTACATGTCGGAAGTGCTACATCAAGCTCGCTGGAGTGTACACTCAATATACACAAAGTTAGAAAGAAAATAGATAACACTAAAAGAGATCATTTACAGAATGGAATCTGTAAGTGAGAGGCTGAGTTAGATCAAAGTGCTTCTGTCATTATTGTACTGCCAGAAGGGAATTGTGAAAAAAGAGTAAACATTCACTACTAAAGCCCACTTGCCCTAAGTACCTGTCATATGTAATTATTACAGAGAAAACACAATTATATACCAGTTATTATTACATTTTTATTGAATATTAAAATATATAGTATCATATATTATGTCAATATAGAAACATAGACTATATAAATACATACTATATAATATGTGATATATAATATTAATATTATAATATATATTTATTATTATAGTCTGGAAATGCAAATACATACCAGAGTATCTTGTTCTTTTATCTTTTGTTTCCTTAAAAATCAATTAAAATCATTAAATATTCTTTGAAATTATTAATTGTGTCATACTAGTCTCTATTAATAAATTAACTGTTTTTTCCTTGTTGTGCACTTAAAACAAGAACTGATTTCTACTCTTACAAGAAATAGTACAAAGACTATCTGACCTTGAGCAAACTCTATGTCAACATTTTCTGAGATTTTCTTGGGCTGTCCTCCTAGAAATACAAGAAGGGGGCAAGTGGGTTTTTCCTGGAATGTCTTGATGACATTGCTAAGAAGGAGTCAATCTCCCAAGGAAAGGGTTCTTACCTGTCAGTGCTCTGTTCTCAGCTCACACCGCATCACAGAGTGATATTTCAGGTCAGAGAAGGAATGGTGTAAAGGGGTTTGGCAGAGCTTGTCCCTTAGTTCATGACAAATGTAAATTGGTTCTCTCAGTCCCAATGTACAACTGGCCCTTCCTTTGTCTCATTCTAATCATGTGAAATAACACATCCCGGTTGCCTTCCGAGACCCTCAGTTTCCTCATCCATCAAGTGGACATGTGTTATCAGCCACTTCACATGGTACTCTGGAACTTTCTCCATTGTGAGGTGTACGATCCCTGTAAAAAGTAACATAAGTATTTCTTAATATCTTTGATATTTTCTCAGACTTGCCAAAATGGTCAATTTCCTTGTTATATATATTTATTTGATTGCTTTTATTTTTATTTTAATATAACTATTATATTTTAATATGACTAGTGAAAGTATGATATAACCTATTTTACAGCAAGAGGAAAGAGTTTAAGAAATTTTATTTCAAAGTCTAATGTCTATCATATGAAAGCTTTACTGATGACCACATTCAATCCTAAATGTGCATACATACATGCATGTGTGTACATAGAATGGCTGATACCCTCGTATTGACATGTATATCGGCTGGCCAAAACCTAGAGAATTACTCATGGGTGCCAATTGTTTATCTCCTATGGTTATCAAGGTATGAGATCACCTTTACTATACAGACACATGGCAAATGGGAGTTCTCTGTTTGGGGACCATAGTTCCACATGGACTATAATTTACATGGTTGACCAGCATTTCTTGGTGAGATCTGGGCTTACTGAAAAGGATGCTATGATCCATTATTGATGTTGGGATTAGAAAAGAGAAGTAATAACACTGGTGGCTGCAGCCATCCACTAGAGAGAACACCAGCTATGGTGAATACAAAGAAAAACCAACTTACCAGAAAATGGCGATAACTTTTTTAATAATATATTTTAAGTGTGTGTGTGTGTGTGTGTGTGTGTGTGTGTGTGTGTGTGTGTGTGTTGCGTCTGTGTCCCCTGAGGCCAGAAAAGGGTATCAGATTCTCTAGGGTGGGAGTTACAGGCAGCTGTGAGCCAACAAACATGGATACTGAGATCTAAACGCATGTACTCTGAAGAGGAGCTTTACCACTAAGCCGTCTCTCCTGGTCGAATGAGTACAGTTCTGTTATTTTATCCTGTATGAACATGTATTCAATCCAAAGTGAATAATTTTCAATATTAGCAATAGTATTTTAAATCTAACATGTAGATTTTAAAAGGATGCTAGTTTTTAGAGAACAAAAGAATAGATTTTTTTTCAAAAAATTTACATTGCCAAAATGTTAAGTGTTCCTTGAGACTTTAATAACTTCAATACCTAAATGCCTAAAATCTTAGACTGCATGGAATGCGCTGAAAACAAAATAGGAAGCTTTTAAATTTGTTTGCTATGCTTCCATTATGTAAACACACTTACATATTTTGGGGGGATTATGTCTAAGCACTACTTATGGACAAACCTTTCTTTAATTAGTACATCTGTATAGTTAATTAGTATTTCCGCATGGTTTGAGCATCTGGCATTTTGTAAAATTAGCATGCCTCAGAATTTATCTACTGTTCTAGTAAAGAAGCAATACGTTTATGATATATCTTGTCCTGTTTATAACTTTCTAGAAAGGACTATTAATATCAATTTTGCACAATCTGCAGAGCTCAAGCCAGTGGAAACCACAGTGAGGTCACGGGGTTTATTGATTAGTAGGAGAAAGAGTGAATGGAGGACAATAACAAGGTTTCAGCTGAATATTTTTGTTTAGTTTGCTTTGCTTTATTTGTATTTGGGGTCCTGGGAAAATTGCTTCTCTTTGGATTCCAATAGGTTACCTCTTAGCACGCAGGACACACGATTTAATAAATTTTGTTTCTACTCGAAGATCTATGAGCACCGGGAGTTTTTGTCTAGTCAGTGGAATCATGGTTTTAGTTAATAACTATTTCAAGTCAGAGGAAGAAGTGAGCAAACACATCAAGAATATGTTAGCTGTGGCCTTGTGCATTCTGTAGCCTCATTAATTTTACATTTATTTTAAACATAAGAAAGTTGTTTACTTGATGAATTGTATTACATATTAGCTGTACACTCTGAGTGGGACCCAGTGACTCGTGAACACAAGTCATGAACTTGGGGGATTCTAATGTTACACTGCCACCACGTGGCTGTTCATCTCAAGATGAAGGACAGTGCTTCTGAGATGAAAAAACAAGTACTTTGTTTTTATTAGAGTGTCAGAAAAGTTTGATGTGTACCACACACACACACACACACACACACACACACACACACACACACCCTTGTACAATCCACCCATCGGGAACCTGTCTTAAGTGAAGCTTTGTGTTTGATGAGAGACAGGACAATCTCCTAATGCTGGCCATCTTCCCGAAGTGCATTATTTTCAACTACACATAATCATAAGAATTTAGTCATAAAGTCTACACATATCCCCTCTATTTATAATAATCAATAGAGCAAATAATGCTCTTCTTCTTGGTTTACTCTCTGGTCGTCCTCCCATTTGCTATACAAACCACAAGACAATCCTGCAGTAACTTTGGAGAAGTAAAAGAGTGTAATATTTGTTGTTTCTATTCTTAAACACACATATATGTTTTCAAGACATATATTACACAAATATGAATACATATGAGGTATGATGTAATGTTTTAATATGTGTATACATATTGCGATTGTATGTTTTCTTTTACTTTCTGCTATAAGTCATTCTGTGTGGTTTAGAGAGCCCTGAGCTTAACAAGTCACCAGCTACCTCCTGAACTTACAGACAGGAGCCTCCACCCATAGCTCAACACTGTAATCTTTAAATCACAACTGCCCATTGAGAAGCTTTTTATTTAAACAGAAGATATAATTGAGAATTATTTAGACAGTAGAAATAATCGAGAATTAAGAGCTTTTGAGTAACGTTTAAACAGTTTCCAAAATCACGCTATTTTTCTTAAAAAGATTTAAAGGTATTTGAGTTCATTATAGATTCATTTATTTATTTATGCATAAATTGTGCCAGTGCAAGTTTCTGTATACCATGTCTGTGCAGGTGCTGACAGAGTTCAGAGTGTGTCTTGGAACTCCAAGAGCCGGAGTTACAACCCGTGAGCCACCTCACATGGGTGTTTGCAACCAAATCGGGGTCCTCTGAAGAGGCAGTAAATTTCTTAACCACTGAGTTGTTTCTCCAGCGCCCCAATTTTATTTCATTTTTTTTTATTTTTTTATTTATTTTTTTTTTTTCTCGGAGCTGGGGACCGAACCCAGGGCCTTGCGCTTCCCAGGCAAGCGCTCTACCACTGAGCTAAATCCCCAACCCGTTTATTTTTTTTTTAATTTTCATTTATGTGTATGTGAGTGTGTCTGTATGCCATGTACTACAGAAGCTGCAGGAGCTGCAGGAGCGAGCTTCTGATCTCCCAGAGCTGGAGTTACAGGTAGTAACGACTTGCTCAATGTGGGTTTCTTGGCATGATGGGTCTTTTAGGTCTTCTGAAGAACAAGAAGCACATTTAGCCACTGAGCAATTTGTCCAGCCCCAGTTACATTTACATTTACTGTGGCACACGTGTGGGTCAGAGAACAAATTATTGGATTCCCCCCCTCCCCCATCTACCATGTGGGACTAAGGTTCAACATCAGGGTGGTGGCAAATGCCTTTACCAGATGAGCCATTTCAGTGACCTCGAATATTTAAGGGAGTTTGTTTTGTTTTGACTTGAGTTTTGAGATGAAGTCTCACTATGTAGCCTTGCTACCCTGAAACTTGCTATATTGTCCAGTTTGGCCTAAAAGTCACAGAGATCCACCTGGCTCTGCCTTCAGAGTGCTAGGGTTAAAGATGTGTGCCAGTATGCCCAGCATGGGATCCAATTATGTATTATTTCTTTTCATGAGTAATATAAAGAATAGACTCTTTAAAATTGCTTTAAAATAAAGCAATTTATTAAGCTCTGTGGTTTAAAGTTTTCTGGGAGCTGTGTCCAGAGCTAACCTGATTACTAGAGAAGAGGCAAGCAACCCTCTCCAGTTTAGTCACCCAGATTATGTCTGCCTTTCCTAGAACACCATGTGGGTGATCCTTGCAGTCTTAGACTCCTAGGATACAAGTCTGTGTGAAATAATGTTAACTGGAAAATTCAGGTGTTTTGTTTGATATCATCCTTATGTATTTATTAATATCTTACCCTGACTCACCAGTTCGCACAAAGCTATTTTGTTTTCTGTTATCTGCACTGAGCAGTGTAAGTCACTGAGAATAAGAAAACAGGATTAAAATGAGAGAGATTATATGTGGGCTGTGAATATAATTCCATTGCTAAAGTGATCTACTTACATGTCAGAATTTTTGAGTTCAGTTTCCAGCATCAGATAAAATCAGACGGGTGGCTCTTGCTTGTAATCCCAGCACTCGAGGGGTAAAGGGAATAGGAGCCAAAGTTTAGGGCCACATGCAGCTACAAACAGAGCTTAAAAGCAGCCTACTTTCATGAAACTGTGAAATAAAAATTACGAATAACCACACTCTGAATGCTTAACAATATTGTTAACATGTTGGTGTATGTATCATTAAGATACATACATGACACCACATTAATCTGTATAGTACACATCCTTTCAACAGCAACTTTGTTCCCTTAGTTAAATTTCTGTAGCATTTATCATTCAATTTTATAGACACAATTTAAATTATTTATATGGCATTTTAATTGTTTTATAAATTTCCTTCTTAAAAACATGATAATGTTTCCACAGAGGTATGTATATATTTACTTGATTTTAATATTTTAATTATCTACACATGATATGTAAAATATTTCAAGACAGGATATCCTTGATAAAGAATTTCTTGGTGCCCCTCTCTGGTTGTAGCAGGTAGGAGCTCTGGCCCCATAAGAACCTGAGTGCAGGCACTCAGAACTTGGCTGCAGCACTCAGGAGAGTGAGGCTTGTATCTCCCTTGGGCAGCACAGTGGAGCTGGCCCTGGAGGCACAGGCGCAGGGAATGAGAGCCGGAAGGCTGCTGCTGCCCCTTGCGGGCTGTGGCATTGACGAACTGGTAGGGCAGTGCTGGGGAGCGCCCCCTGGTGATGCAGTTGCTGGTGAGCTGGCGGGTCGGTCAGTTGAGCTACCTCCCAGGCTCAGATCCAGGGCTCCACGACATAAGGCAACCACAGGTTATCCTAGAAGAATCCCCTGAGGATCCAGTATAGCGCGTGTAGCAGAAGCCAGAGGCCTCAAAACAGACCAATGACTCAATGCAATGAACATTCATTTGCAAGTAAAGATGTGTGGACAAAAGGTTATACTGGGTGACACACTGTGACACACGACTGTGACATTTTTTATTCTATCTTGGTTTTTTTGTTTGTTTGTTTGTTGTTGTTTTTTTGTTGTTATGGGGGAAGGTTACAAGGGTGGATATGAACATTGGGGAGATGACTGAGACTGTGCTGCGTGATGTGAAATTCACAAAGAATCGATAAAAAGTTAAGAAAAGTAATTTTTAGCATATTGTATATTGATAATAATTGTTTGTCATAAAATTACAATTTAAATTCCCACTAATGGGAATTTTTGTTGACTTTCAGATCCTAAAATCTTACCTTTTAAAATTATGCATTTATTTACTCGTTTATTTAATAGTGTGTGTGTGTGTGTGTGTGTGTGTGTGTGTGTGTGTGTGTGTGAGATCTCTAGGGAAAGCCTCATAGAGTATCCCCTGAGAGTGAATCATCCACAGGCTGGTCAGATGCTGCCTTACACCCACCATACTGGAAGCTTTGGCTTTTTGTTGTCTTACCCTCTATTGAGTTCTCCTTACTAAAACCACTCTCCTTGAAGTGTGGAAAAGCCATGGTGTTTAGAGCAGAAGGTTTAAGGTCCAGTTTGTGTTTGGCCAACACGGCATGTGTGGCTATATGGTGTTGGATGTGATACCTAACAGTAGCCATCTGGAGGGCTATGAATCAGCACAAAATGGCTTACATCAATGTAGTCCGTTATATAGGATTCCCCGTAGACTGCCACTTCGTGTGTGTTTTCTATAAATACGATCTTCATGTCAGAGACCTTCACCTCTACTTACAAGAGCCTGCTGTGAGTCTAGTCTGTAGACTTATGTGTCTAACCCCATGAGGCTGGTGTGCTTCTGTGTCTGCCTCTATGTGGTCCATATGCGCCTGGGTACCTGAAGGCAGTTGCCTGCCCAGCACCCTGTGTGATGGTAAATAATTTATCTTACCTGCCCTTACACCTTACAAGCTCTTTACCTCTTCAACCTCAAATCTTCCCATGACGCTCTGCTTTTCTGGGTATCAGTGTTTGGTCCTCACACATGGTTAGCGTCTTGGCATTACGGAATACAGTACATCTCTAAAATTAAAACAAGTGCACGCCCAAGATCGAAAGGAAGGAAGTGAATAAGGGATCCAGCTTCAGAAAGTGACAGGCACACTCAGAGCTTTAGCATTAGAGAAGCGCTTTAACTACTTTTGGGGAATGACTTGCCCCTAGTATGTTTAAGGGACCATAAGCAATTCTAGTGGGCTCTCAGTACTCAAGTCTATTGAAACTTCTGTCTCTTTTTTGGAGGATGGATTAAATCCCAATAAATGGGTTGGCTGGAAAGTGTAGTGGGTGAAGAATTGATTAAGTATTTCTGTAGCCCTCATTATCAAGTTAGTTGTCCAGAGAAATGGCCCACCTAAATCCCTTTTTATATTATTGAGAGCTGAGGCCCAGGACTTTCCTTGCCGTCTTGGTTTGTATATCTTTCCTAGTATCAGCACATAAACTCTTTGTCCTCTGCATCCCAAGCGCACACACCCAATCTATGCAAATTTGCAGCTTCCGGAGGCTGTGGATACAGGCAGAGCGGGTGTTCTCTGGGTAGAGAGAATTCTCCACCAGACCATGCACTTACACAAGAAACCTGAGGTTTCTCCCTGTGAAGTGGGGAGGGTATGGGAACATCTTTGCACGCGTGAGAGTTGTGAGTAACACACACAAAACGTTACAACTGCTGTGATCAGTTAGCATGTGATCAGGGGACGTGATCTGCTGTAGGTGAGGGTCTTAAATGCCTCTTAAATACCTCTTAGTTCCAGAGTCTTTGTGTCAAGTATTGTTCCCACAAAAGTCTGGTGAATTAGCAGGTAAATGGGTCCCACAAAACCCACTACAGATACAAGCCTCATGTCTAAAACCTAGACCCAACTCTCAGTCTTCGGTGACTGTGATTCTGAGCTGTAGTGTTGGAATGCTCTAAAGGTCAGTGCAGAAATTAGAGAATCTGTAGAACCAGAGATGAACTAGCTGTTCTCCAAGCTCTGAGCATGCCAGCTGTACACTTACGGGGGATAAACAGACAAAAGCCATACCTTTTCAATCTGGATGTAAAACTGGCCCAGCTGCAAAGACTTTTAGTGCAGATTTTGTTGGTCTAAGAGACAAACTTAGAAAAGGGAATCTCCAGGGATGATTCTAGCAACAAGTGAGAGGTGACTTCACATAGCATATAGCATGTCCAGACTGCTTTCTGTGTCTTCACAACAGGTAAAATGGAAAGGAGTGATTCATACCCCATACGCGCACATGCCTTAGCTGTCCTGCTTTATGTTTCAGATGGGAATTAACGTGGTGGACTCGGCTG
Source organism: Rattus norvegicus (assembly GCF_021556685.1). Classification (NCBI taxonomy): domain Eukaryota; kingdom Metazoa; phylum Chordata; class Mammalia; order Rodentia; family Muridae; genus Rattus; species Rattus norvegicus. The sequence goes on from NC_141541.1 coordinate 84,580,351, forward strand.
TATCTGGATTAGGTGGCTGCCCTTATGCAAAAGGTGCTTCTGGGAATGTAGCCACTGAGGACTTGATATATATGCTTAATGGCATGGGGCTCAATACAGTAAGTTCTTTATAATGTATCCTCAAACCCCATGCTTTCTTTTCATGTTCGGACAGGAATGCGTTCTCCCACTTGAAAAACAGCTGAAGTCAAAGTTTCATTACACGTTTGCTATTTGCTATGTTGTCCAGGAGGAAACCAGAATGAAAGGGTTGCAGGGACTTTGCCCATCCGTACTGCTGTGGCGACGCTGCTAATCATGTTCTCATTCCACATTATAAAGCTTTGTGAACGCTGAAGTATGTCTTCACGTGTTATCTGCTTTGGTTTTGCTTATTTACTGTGCAAGAGCTCGCATCTTCGCGATTATAACGCTTTGACTTTGCAGTTTTGCTTATGGCGTGAATCCCCAGAGATGACGAGATGGTCCTCAGTCAGGTTGGGACTCGTTTGGCCTGGGGCTCCTGACACCTTGCAAATGGTCAACGAAGGGCGAGGTTAATTAAACCTAACATGTAAGACCCTGAGTCTCAAAGAACCTTTTGCCAAATATCTGAAAATACAGGTCTTGCCTGTACTGACGGCAGCTAACACTGAGCTTTCTTTATGATTAGTAACAAAATCTATAAGCACAGAGAATATTCCATTAAACTAGGAAAGGTAAGAGAACTATTCCGAGATGGTTGGATACCCAAACCATAAAAGCATCAGTTAGTTTACAAAAGAAATTGGCCTCTCTCTCCTCTTGCCTCTCCGGTCTCACTGTGATTACATCAACGGCCCCCATGGCATCTAACTTATCTGTAATCCCACTTTCTTCCTCACGGCTTTCACATGGCTCTGAGTGGTCTTTTACATCACGCCCCATTTCATCTAGACAGTAAGAGAAAGCCAACAACGTCACACCTAGAGTCTCTCTGTACCCCAGGCAAAGCTGCAAGGATTTCGGTGCTTCCCTGGATTCTGTATTTTTATAATGGATTCTGTATTTCCCTAGAGCATGATACTGTTTATTCTTTTGTCTTCCTATGCAGCCAAGATGCAATTATAACTCATTCATGCTCAGTGTCTGTAACAATCAGATGCTTAGGAAATATTTACTGAGATTTTACCTGACACCAAAGACTAACAGCTGTTGTCTAAAAACAACAGAATAGAGCGTTTATCTGCTCTTTCATTGTTTTAGAAGGCAGCGGCCTAAAAGGAAGAGAGATTGAACCTTTCTTGGAACTTGGATGATTGAATTACGCTTAATTAGCAGCCAGTGTTCAACATGTTATGTAACTTTAGATTTCAATGCCAGATTCTAGAAAATCAAATGCCACCCTGAGAATTTCTCAGGTTGTGGTGCACCGTGGTCACTATGAGTCACAGGCCCAGTTAGTTACCAAGTTCGAGCACTTATAGGACCTGTCTCTGCGAGTGAACGATCGTCTCTTACACTAGTTGCATTGGAGTCCATCCCTACTGCAGGGCTGTCTGTACTGCAAGGCCACCGTACCATGCCTCTGCTTCAGCGCCTACCAGAGAGCTTGTATTTCCTCCAAAAAGAAGGCTTACTGCAAACACACTCTGGCCTGCTCAATTACAAATGGTATCTGTGACTGGTTCACCCATTGTTACCTACCCATACCGTGGCTCTCCTCCTCCCCAAACTCCACATGTACTGTGCAACTCTTTTTAGGCCTTTTGTATTGCTTTTTGTTACCTGCAGTGCTCCTCATAGCCTCTCATTAGAGTTACCACATAAAACATGAATTGAGTTGTACGGCCCACAGCCTCTTCCCCAGCACATTCTCTCCACACTTTCCTCATGAGTTCCTTGGTCTTTTTAAACACTTGGGCATATCTTGCTCCATGGACAGAAGTATAGTACAGAAATTTGTATTCATGGGCCTGTAATTGCCCATGAACACGTAAGCTTCATGGAGCTCAATGAATCACAATCTGTGTGAAACCTCACAACATACGATGTTGCTTTCTAGACATCTGATAAATGATTTAAGATTAAATACATAATAATTCTATAGTCATATCAGTTATTAAATGAAATAGAAAAAGACCAAAACAAAATTCTTTCTTGAGATAATATTAGAATATTGTCTGTACATAATTGTTAGAAATGGAATTTGTACAACGTTTAGAGGAGCATTAATGACAAAACTATTCCATCGAACCCTTACTGGATTTAATTCAGAAATGTAAGACATAATGAAAAGGTAACATTGGGTTAAGAATTTAAATTAAAATGTAGACTCAGATGTTCTGTGTCAAAACCAAATTTCTCAAATTAAAAAGAGGGCTGCTACCCTGAAAACATGCCCATATTGTGAAAGAAAAAAATGTTTAAAAGAATTGTTTTACAAAATGTTTCTTTGACCATTATTAAAAAGATAACAAAGAACATTCCAAAATATGTCTAGAAAGGAAAATTAAGGTAAACAGGTTATAAAAAGCTTTATGAAATTTTATTCTTGTCCATTTTAGGAGGAAATCAGATTTTGAAAACTATTTAAAACAGCTACTAGCAATTTACTAGCAGAGAGTAATTTTACTTGCTAGTCCTCACAGCTTCCAGTTCATAATGAAGTAAGATGTAAAGGCGCAAGAGATGTTGTGAGGACAAATCTATAGTGGGCATTCCCACAATGCACCTCTCACGTCACAAGTGTGCTATGCAAAACACTCTTACTACTGCAAGGCCTCTGGGTGAGGAACATGCCCTTTTCTTGGCCTTCAGATCAACTATGATCTTTCCTTCATGGATTTTCCTAAGCCTCTGTTGCTATGATACTTCCTTTCAGACAGTACAAACCATCAGGCACAGTAAGTGCTATTGTTTACTAAATACTGTTCATGTTCTCTGCCTTACCGGTCCCCACTTCATACTGAGTCACAATTCTGAGCCTGTGTATGGTTAAAAAAAGGCATTCATTGTTGTTGAAAAACTACAAAAAATAAAATGGTATTTTTTATCCCCACTAGGTCTACACTGCAGTGCCCCAAGATATCTGCTGGATATCGTGCCAGAAGCACATATTCCAATTCCATGGCCGCCCAGACTAGCTGCCCAACACTCCCTTACACTTAAATATGCACATAAAAGAACACACAACCCAATAACCTTTAATCCAATTGATAAGATTTAATTATCCACCTAAACACACAAAGCCCAGTACACATCCATCCCTTAAGAACTTTAATAACAACCTGTAAATACACAGAGTGGAATCTTAACTCAGCTTCCATTTTCTCTCCACCCTGACTACTCTCCCTATCCCTCTTGTTTCTCCTCTTCCGTTCCAGTCTCCTCCTCTTCCTTCAAACTTTTCTCCTGCCAATCCTTCCTGCTCATCCAATGACAGGCCTCCTTCTATCCTGTACCTGCCCTCACCTGTATTTTACAAATTCAATGGGGAGAAGGTTCTGGTGAAGTCACCTGAGTCCTGAGTAGTGACTAGGCAGCTGTCCTTGGGGCAATGAAATTAGCATCAAAATACAGATAACTCCAGGGCAAACCACAACAATTCATCTTTCCCGGAGAATCTATATAAACTTACCCAGTTTGTTTCTTTATATATAATAAAGATATCATTCTTCCCAATTCAGTTTCTAACTGTAAACGTCTCCAATCCATTGCTGTATGTTCTCTCTTTCTTCAAGTTCTACGATTATCCTTCTTAAACATTAGATATGTTTGCGAATTGTACTATTACTCAGAGGTGTCTTCTGCGTATCATATTTTCATGGAGTGGAGAAATCTAAAACACTGCCTGCATTGTTCATGGAAATAAATGTACAACCGTTTTCCTCATTTTAAAGAGTTAAGCAACTACTAGTGAGATAAAAGATTTGCTTCATCCTTTTCTCTTTTTCTTTTTCTTTTCTTGACTCTTATCCCATCCCACCTGGTGTCTTTTCTTTTCCTTTGCAGGGTGTGGATCTCCACAAAGTGATGGAAGCTGGGGACTTTATTTGCAAGGCAGTGAATAAAACCACAAACTCTAAGGTTGCCCAAGCCTCCTTCAAAGCACGACTTGAATGAGTTTATGGTTTGAGAAAGAGAAGAGCCATTCCCGCCCCAGTTCATCACAGCATCATCAGTGCCAACGCATTCTGAAGTGGAAGTAAATAAGAAAGAGCTGGGAAAGGAGATATGCTTTGGAAAGTTTATCAGTGGGTAGACCATGAATTCGGTGGAAGGCAAGACGAGGCATTTGTTCAACTGCAAGCTGGGAATTAACACCGGTGCACGTCCTTCTGGGGGTGGACAAGGCCTGATCATTTGCTCTTACAGAAATCATTATATTTTTTAGCTTAGTAGAGCTGAAAATTGACTTCAGATTTCTCTAAGTATCAAGTGCTGTGTTAATGCCTCCTCAAGCCACCTTACCGCCGGGTACACATTGTTAGTGGTTTATGAGCCTCGACACAATGCAGAGTGTGTGGCCCTGAAGTTGTGTGTTTTTCCTCTGGATCCCGGTTCTCCATTTGCCAAGTTTGTTAAGTTATGGACCAAGAGCCAAAGTTTCATCTGACCCAACATAATTTTTAGCAATAGAACTTTTATATTTCAAGTGCGGCTAACATCTGTTAACTATTTCAATGACTTTATTGTGCTCCAAGTTGCTGTGGTCAATGGCAAGACGCCACATCCTGAAAGCACGCCGTACCTCCCATGTTTGTTCCATGCGTTCAGTTTGCTGTGTTTTACATTTAATCAGTTGTAGAAAAAATAGTCCACAATGTTATTTAAATATGGAGAAACTATATGGTGTGATTTTTATTCTGGTGTCTGAGGGACAGTAATGACAGGAGACTGACGTAGACACTCTTGTCTATTTCCATAATATCTAGGTTACTTTTGAATTGCCCAAGGAAATACTATTGTGATTTTAAGAATTTTAATATAATTTTAACTGATGAAAAGTCTGTTTTCCTTGACTTAATATTCTCTCTATCTGTTTGTTTTTATTTGACTTTAGAATATTTATTTTGAAGTGGAATGACAGAAATATTATCTTTTGTGCCAGAAAGCATTGTAAGGGATAATGAAAATTAATACATTAAAGATCAAGGCCTGGGGCTATGGCTCAGTGGTCAAGAGCACTGGCCATCCTTCTAGAGGGCATAGACTTGATTCCAAGCGCCCATATGATGATTCAATAGCATTTATAACTCCAGTTTCAGGGAATCTAATGGCTTCTTCTGGCCTCTTCTTGACTAGTCAGGCAAGAAGGACACAGGCATATGTGCAGGTAAATCATCCATTAATGCAAAATAGCGTAGACATCCTAGAAAATAGTAAAAATATTGAAATGAAAATATTCAAGACAATAAGGATATTGATTAGAAGTACAATATCGTTAGAGGTATATGGTAGGGAAAACTGGAATGGAAACATACAGCTTGACAAAGAAACCTAAATTTCCATAGAAGACTCCGACTTGTCAGCTTGTAACGGTTCTTCAGGAGGGTCTGTTACCGCATGCTTTCCTCAAGCGCACTGAAAGCAGTTCTGTGCTTGGGGGCTCAGGTTGGAACATGAATGGCACAGAGGCAGTAAAGTGGCATTTGATTGTGGAGCTGCCTTAGTACCCCCTCCCTGATCATCTCTTTTGACTAGGGTGCTGCCAGGCATCGACATCAAAGGTTCTTTTTTCTCCATTTTCTGAGGAAATTGATTTTCCCTATCAGAGATGTGGAGTGTTCAGTTTTGAGATATTTGGGAAAACATCTGTTTATGCAGACTACTTGTAAAATCAGTGACCAGCATTTTCGTTTGGAAATGAAACTCAAAGTTCTTTCACAGACGGAGCACATAGAAACCTCAGATATAGTGCTGTACAGTTGCATGGTGCCTACCTCCGCAGATCAGCTAATTTTCATGACTACCTTGATACTGTCTACTTACACTTGACATAGCTAGTTTATGTTTTCTTCTCTCTCTCTCTCTCTCTCTCTCTCTCTCTCTCTCTCTCTCTCTCTCTCTCTCTCTCTCTCTGCTGTCTTAATTTCTTAGGAAGAATTTTCTCAACTGCCCAGGAAACCTTGCAGTCACTGCAGGACCCATTGGAAAAAAACAAAAAGCAAAAAACAACAACAACAAAAAACTCACCCATATGTATTTTGATACCAAATTTTGCCCTGATTTTACCTAGAAAGACTTAAGAACAGCAAGGCAAATACAACGTTTGTTGAAATGTGAATGAAAATAATCTTTCTTCACATCTGCCCTTAAGTTAAGGATATTCTGCATCCTGGAACTTGTACATTTTATTATAGAGATGTGTTGCCGCCTGTCATAGAGTTAGGAGTTTTGGTAAATTGTCAATCACTCTACCTAGGAGTGTAAGCACCCGGATTTGATCTCCCAGACCAACGAACCAACAAGCAGAAATAATTTTGCATTCTGAAATTTAAAAAAAAATGTAAATCTTAACTTCATGAACTCAGAGCAAACCAATTTAGTCTGTTAATTTTCTAGTAAATTCAATGTTCTCTTTACATTTTTAGCATTTTATTTACTGTAAAATTTAATAAAGACTTTCTTAGCTGTATGTAGATGGCTCTTAATTTCCACATGCATGCCCTTAAGTTTGATAATTTTCATACTATATCTTCTAAATGAGGGCTTCCCAATGTGAGTCAAAGGATTCAGCATTGAATAAATAATTCATACCTGCTGTTCCTATCATAGTTGTAAATATGCAAAGACTGAAGAGTCAGAACAAAACAAATGCGAGTTAAAATAATGGACAAGGAGGATCCCAGTAAATACCCTCTATCTTTTTGCTCTCATGGACTAGAAGATACGGATTTTGTGCTTGAATGGGGTGGGCTCCAAACTAAAGAGGGAGAATGGGGAAGAATAACATAAGAAGCACAGAAAACAGGCAGGAGAGGGGCTGGTCTAAGGGAGAGGAAAGAAAAAGAAGAGAAAGACAAAACTATCTAGTTTTTGCCAATGAATACCTATAGACACACATATTATACTATGATGGGCCACATCAGTTAGAATATTTTAAACCGTATGCAAGCTGACAAAAACCCAAAACAATAAATTTTAAAACTCACTTATCCGACACATTTTCAGAATTTGCTTTTCCACCAGCGTTTAACTCAGTGGCTCACTCATGCTTCAAGGGCCCTTCCCGCCCTAAGGGATAGTTCACCTTCAGACAATGGGTCCTAAGAGTGCAAGCTCATTGCAACTCTTCGAGCCTTGCGTTCCACACAGCTTGCAGTATGTGCAGGGCCTTTCCCTGCGACTTTTTATTATCAAAGTACAGTATACACTTACACCCTTCCAAACTTCCTCTCCTGTTTCATTGAGCAGTGGATCCTTGCAAGCCCTTCCCAAAGACGTTTATTTCATCAGCCTAGACTAGGAGGGTAGACTAAATAGAGCATCTGGGAGCAATCAGTAAGGAAATTCCCATGGAAATATATGCCATAGTGAGAAAGGAGAGAGGTGAGTTTATAATCCCAAGGAAGAAGCCTGTGTCTAACAACTCCGAGACAGGAGGAAAGGGGAATAATTTTGTTTTTTACTTTCATGGTATAGTCTTTAATATAGACATATTATAATCTTGATCAAGTTCATTATTTTTGCCAGTTAAATAATTAAAAGTTAGGGGGGGAAATGTTACCAAGGAGCAGGAGGGAAATTCTCAAACGCAGCAGACAGCAACAGACAAAATCAGCCAGAATAAAAGGCTTTTAATAGGGGCAAGGAAACACAGATACCCCGAGCACACAGACAAATGGGTCTCAGCAAAGCATAGAGGGTACACAGGAAGCCAAAGTCAGGTCAGACCTTGAGGGCTGGGGTTTATTGGGTCTTTGCGGTGGTCTTCTTGACCTAAATTAGGATTGGTCAGTTTGAACAAAGACAGGCAGGCTGATAAATATGGTAACTCTTTTAGGTCACTGTTTGGGGAATTCGTGACGTCATCAGAGCTGCGTCAGGCTTAACTTGTTCAACTGATGGTCTCCTGAAGCTGTTTCAAGTAAATCCACGTTCATCTATCTGTTCTCACCCCATTTTCATCACACAGCCGGTGACACATCCCCACTTGCTTTAAGAACTTTCTGTTTGTATTACATAGCACCCCCATACCTGTTGTTCCTGGCTCAGACTTCCTCACTTCCACTGCTGTTTGGCTTCCTCGTCTCCTGTGTCTTTAACTTCAGACTTAAATCACACAGTTGCCTCCATTTGCCGTACTTAGCACGGATTCAGGCCCAGCAGGACTGTGGTACCAGGTTCTTTGTGAGGCATGCAGGCCCACCGTGTCTCAGCTCACAATTTAACAAGATCCTTACTTGCCTGTTCTGCTTGTTTCAGATTTTTGGCCTGTCTAATAAACACCAGAAGCCTTGGGTTGAAATACTTTATAGCAGTTTCCACTTTCCTCCTCAGGCATCGTCTTTGCCATGCCCCTCAAACAAGATGGCTGAGAGCCATCCGATGTAAACAGGGAACAAAGTTGAGGAGGAGATTGGTAAGGGAACTTCCTGAAATAGCTGCAGCAGACCATCAGCGGAACAAGTTAAGCCTGATGCAGCTCTGATGGTGTCATGAATTCCCCACACAGTGACCTTGAAGGGCTACCATTCTTCATGATCAGACTCCAGCTGGCACGATTTTCCTACTGCCTGTAGGACCCTGTGCCTCTGGACTGGTTCAACAAATTCAAAGCTAGAAAGACCAGAAGCTCTTAGTTTGTATGGACTTCATTTAATAAAGGAAACACTGTTAGAACTATGCAAGTTACCCATACGAGGTCATGTAGCTCTGCCTTTTCCTTTTGTTCTTTCAGAACCAGAACACAGTGAAGTCTGGCATGTTTCCACCCCCCCCCCCTCCACTGCTATATTTCTCCTGCAGTAAACTATCTCCTTTCTTGTAATATCCATGTGTCTCTGTTCTGTTCATTGTAAAGAGACTCAAGAACCTGGAAACTGAAGTGGCTGCCCTCCAGATGCAAAAAGCAATTCTTTCTTTTTGAAAAACTTTTATTGGTTCTTTGGGAATTTCACATCATGCACCTCAATCCCACTCATTTACCCCTCCTCTTGTACCTGCCCTCTACCCTTGCAAACTACCCCTAAACAGAGGAAAAAAAAATCTCATTGTCGAAGCTTTGGTGTGTCACTGTGTCTCACAGTTTGTCCATACTTCTTTGTTTGCAAATATTTATTGCAATGACTTGTTGGTCTCATATGAGGCCCCTGGCTTCTGCTACTCTATCAATGCTAGAACCTCTCTGGGACTCCTCTTGGATATCCTGTGATTGCCCTGTGTCATGGGATCCTGTAATTTTTGGATCTTTAGAACCAGCCACTTCATGCCTTCCAACAGTTCATCAATGGGGTAGATAAGGGGGTGGGCTAATCCAAAGCACTGGTTTGGGGCCTTAGGGGATTTTTCAAGCATAATAATTAAAACTGAAAACATGTAGGGTTGGCAAAGATCCCTTCCCAATCTGTAGGCTGCTGTTTTGTCCTGTCGACAGCACCCTTTGCTTACAGAAGCTTTTCAGCCTCAGAGAGGATGTGCCTATCCCGACAGAGAATTTATGTGCAGGGTAGAAGATGCCTAGAGGGGCCTCCATCCTCTCAGAGGACAAGGGAGGTGGGGAGACTGGGTAAGATTTTTGGAGGGGGTTCCTAAGAGGAGGGGCAGTGAGCAGGCTGTAAAGTGAATAAATAAAAATAAAATAAAATGTTTGTACTCTCACAAATAGTAAAGAAAGATTTTTCTTTCTCAAAATGTAACAACAACAACAACAATAACACCCTTGAAAATATGATGTTAACCATTACAATATCAGTCGATATTTGTGTCTTTAGACATTTTGAAAGTTTTGTCTTTGCTGTAAAATTTAATAAATGATTTCTTTTAACCTGCACTAGGTCTGGCACCGCAGTGCTCCAAGGCATTTGTTAGATATCTTCATCCCAGTCAGAAAAGTGTCTCACCTGCTCTGCTCCATTCTATATCGCACTGCCAGTGGCTCCTCTCTACCCATCTAGTTCCCAAGGCAGGTTGCCACCATGCCAGAAACACATGTCCCAATTCCGTGGTGACCCAGCGTCTCCAGCCACCACACGCTCTCTTGAATTCAATTAGATCGCCACATGAAAGAACACACAACACAATAACCTCTGATCCAATTGATAAGATATAATTGCCTGCCTAGAAAGATATAGTTGGCTCATCTAGATACACAAAACCTATACACACCCATCCCTTAAAAATATTCATAACAACCTGTAAATGTGCAGAGAGGAATCTTAACATCGCCGCCATGTTCTCTTGGCTGCCTCTCCTCTCTCCCCCTCTCCAGTCTTCTCCTCCTCTCTAAAACTTTTCTCCCACCCATTGTCCCTTCTCATCCAATGACAGGCCTCCTTCTGTCTTGTACCTGCTTTTACCTGCATAATGACATCACCCTACATTTTGTAGTTTTGTTTTCTGAGATTCTGGTATAAGCCATGGTTCAGACTACTGAAGAGCAGGGTTTTTAACCCTGGTATCCTCTCTGTTTGTAATGCCTGCCCTGGGCATGACTGGTTCCTTATAATTAAGAGATCAGTATCAACAATACAGTTTAAAGTAAACATTCAGACTCACCTAAACTCAGCTGGCAGGAGAAGTCTTGCGGTCTTTAAGCTTCTGCTCATAAACATAGTGGGCATGCCACCTGCCAGCCATCCATTCATCTGGGTACAAATTACGGAGCCTTGTTGAATCCTAAGCTTGCGTGTGTAGTCAGAGTGAAATCCCTAAACAGATTTAAGCAGATATACAGTGGGTGACAGGGAACCCATGGTCTCATGTCAAGGTTGCCTTGGGTCAAATATTCAACTTGCCTGAATCTCATTCTTTATATTGGGATTGGGCACTCTCCAGCCCTTTACTGGAAGAAGGCAGGTCCCAGAGAAGGCCTACCCAGCCTAGAATATTTGAAAAACTTACTAAGCTTTATTGTAGACTTTTAACTTATTCATTTATTGTCTAGTTTTTTTCCCAATTAGAATATGTGTTCCCTATTGAGTTGCTTTTCTTACAGCCTTAATACCCTAACATATCAGGGACTGCCATCATATTTTTCTAACAAATTTTAGCTCAAAGAAAAGTAAGAAATGACTTTAATTCAAACACTTAGGAAGCCAAGGAAGGCAACCATCTCATTAAAGCAAGCTTTGAAATAGATGTACTGTTTAGATTTCCTGAGAATGTTTTTTAAGGACATATTTTTTAAGATTTATATTTTAGATAATTATTTTTAGATCATATTTCTAGAGAATATCTTTTTGAGAAAACACTTGCTAAAGTCTTTAAATTATAGGATGCATAGTTGAAACAAGAATGTATATATTTGTGCACTGAAGGAGTTGTTAATAAGTGTCGGCATTGGGCTGGAGAGATGGCTCTGTGGTTAAGAGCACTGGCTGCTTTTCCAGAGTTTCTGAGTTCAGTTTCCAGCAACCGCAGGGTAGGCTCACAACCATCTGTTATGGGAGCTGATGACTTCTTCTGGTGTTCATGAAGAGGGTTTATTCATATACATAAATTATATATATATATATTTAAAAAGAGATAAATAAATATCAGCATCTAGGGATGGAGCTCAGTGGCTAAGCTCTTGCCTAGAATTCACTGGTTCAGTCCCTAGCACAGAAAATAGAACAAAGCCCAGGAAAGTAAATAATATAAGGAATGCTAGAGAAAATAAAAAAAATTTAAGAGAAACATTTGCACTTTTATGGTTCACTTGCATAGTACCTGCCTGGCCCAAGTTCTTAAAATTGTTAATTGTTCAGCATGAAACGAGTGAAAATAACTGCTGGGCTTGGTAGCACAAAATTCTCCTGAAGAGCATGAGGAGAGAGCCGCACCTAGCAATTAAGCAGCTTCCTCTTCGTGCTACCAAACTTGGGGTTCGACTTCTGTACTGAGAGAAGCCAGTTCAGCAACTGATTCTCAAGAAATCAATGAAAACAACGAAATTGCTAAGAAGGGCAGAAAAAAGGATGTATTCAATATAGCCACACTGGGAAAAGGAACAAAGAAATCCGTTGACTTTCTAGTCTACATTTCAGATCCTGAGGTGAGACTGAGGCTTAAATCAGAAGTCTAGGGAAATGTGCACTAAGTGATACTGGTCAAGGTGTGGTTTTACCCATTATTGTTAGGTATTTAATCCCATCCTCCTGAGTGGGCTGAGAAGGTACCAGAACTGTGTAAAATTGTTTTCCTAGAGACTGGTTTTTCCTCTGGCCAGTGCCCCTTACTTCTTCCAGCCTAAACTTCCTCAGAAAATTCCAGTTTCTTTTGGTCCATTGTTGGAGCTGTCTAATTGTGATTGAGACATACAGGCATCTCTTTACGATGTCTTCATTTCTGCAGGCCAGTTAAAACCAAACTCTGCAATCTTTCTTTCCACTAACAAGGAACTTGACCTGAAACATTTATTCAAACACCTACTATGTGTATTATTAAGGAAAAGGCAGGTTTTCATGACATCTGTTATCAATGTGGTTAATAACTTCGCTTCCAGACCTTATCAGTTCAACATTCCTCTAACATTTTCAGTTATGTGTATTTTGGAATTAAGTTTCTCGGTTACTGATATACAGACAAATTTATTATGTGATCCCATTCCAAACTGCATGACAGATTTAACTAGGGAGAATGGGGAGGGAGTAGGTTAAAACACATATATTTGTATGTTAGTCCTAATATTTGGTTTCAGTCTGTCTGGAATGAAGCTTCAAGCATCAGTGTTTGGAAAGCCATCTACTAGGGAGTGCTAATGCTCAGCTTTAGTAGAAAGTCTCCTTTCTCTGGGCAGTGATGTGACCTGGAGCAAGAAACATAAGCAGCAAGGTCTGTACTTTCCAGGTGCTTCCCACAGAAGAACAGGCTGACCTTGGAATCAGCTCATAGGAGCCAAACTTTGGATGGGTGTTTATTCCCTCCATAGACTAAGCAAAGTAATAGATTCCATATGGTAGAGTATAAAGTAGTTTAGCACTCGATTGCATAAAAATCCTATTACTGTCTATCAACAGATAAGTGGATAATTACATATATGTGTGTATATGTATGCATATTTACATATAGCGTGCAGCTTTATAAAATGAATTTAAAAACAGTAGGGAAATGGATAGATCAATATTAATCAAGATCACACAATCTGAGCAGAGAAAAGGAAACCACACACATTCTTTCTCATATGTTGCACCTAGCACACACACACACACACACACACACACACACACACGTATAGTGTACACCTGAGACATGAAGAAACGAGAATAAGAAAGTCTGTATGGAAGGATGAAGAGGATTGAGTATAGCTCATGGACTCATGGTTTGAAGGGGACTTACATTTAATTGTTTTTCTAGCTCTAATTCTGCCATAGACAATATTATTATTGATTTTGGTGGTAGATAATTGCAGAAACACATTATACACAGTGTAAAGTTTGATGTGAAGTTCCACAGTTACCATTCCAGGTTTCTATTCTAATATATAGATGTGCATTTCGTTGTATAAACTATGAATCTGGTTAACTTTGGTGTGTGATGTTTTTATTTACCAGTATTTATAATAAATTTTACAAGTATTTTTAAAAAGCTTATTAGTGAAAATAAAAACACAATAACATTCATCAATAGTAGGTGATTTTAATACTCTACTTTCATCAATGGTCAGGTTATCTGAACAAAAATAAACAGAAACATCAGAATTTAGTGACATACACGAAAGGAACTTAATAGTTATCTACAGAATATTCTAACAAAATACCAACTAATATACATTCTACCTAGAAGCCCACAGATTCTTTTCCAAAATATACCTCAGACTGGGGCATAAAACAAATTATAAGAAGTTCATAAAAATGGAAATAAAATACATCCCATCTGATCATAATGCAATGAAACTTAAAATTGAAAGCAAATAAATTTCTAATAAGTACACAAACCCATAGAGATTAAACAACTCTTTATAGAACAATGAATGGGTTAAAGAAAGAAATTAAATGTAGAAATAAACTAAAGTAAAAACACAATATCACAAAACCTCAGAGACACATTTAAAAGCAGTCTTATCACCCTTCATAATAGACCCAAATAATATAAAGTACCTCAGTGTGACTTTAACCAAGCAAGAAAAAGATCTGTACAATAAGAGCTTCAAGACACTGAGGAAAGAAATTGAAGAAGACCTCAGAAGATGGAAAGATCTCCCATGCTCATGGATTGGCAGGATTAATATAGTAAAAATGGCCATTTTACCAAAAGCAATCTACAGATTCAATGCAATCCCCATCAAAATACCAATCCAATTCTTCAAAGAGTTAGACAGAACAATTTGCAAATTCATCTGGAATAACAAAAAACCCAGGATAGCTAAAGCTATCCTCAACAATAAAAGGACTTCAGGGGGAATCACTATCCCTGAACTCAAGCAGTATTACAGAGCAATAGTGATAAAAACTGCATGGTATTGGTACAGAGACAGACAGATAGACCAATGGAATAGAATTGAAGACCCAGAAATGAACCCACACACCTATGGTCACTTGATTTTTGACAAAGGAGCCAAAACCATCCAATGGAAAAAAGCATTTTCAGCAAATGGTGCTGGTTCAACTGGAGGGCAACATGTAGAAGAATGCAGATCGATCCATGCTTATCACCCTGTACAAAGCTTAAGTCCAAGTGGATCAAGGACCTCCACATCAAACCAAACACACTCAAACTAATAGAAGAAAAACTAGGGAAGCATCTGGAACACATGGGCACTGGAAAAAATTTCCTGAACAAAACACCAATGGCTTACGCTCTAAGATCAAGAATCGACAAATGGGATCTCATAAAACTGCAAAGCTTCTGTAAGGCAAAGGACACTGTGGTTAGGACAAAACGGCAACCAACAGATTGGGAAAAGATCTTTACCAATCCTACAACAGATAGAGGCCTTATATCCAAAATATACAAAGAACTCAAGAAGTTAGACCGCAGGGAAACAAATAACCCTATTAAAAAATGGGGTTCAGAGCTAAACAAAGAATTCACAGCTGAGGAATGCAGAATGGCTGAGAAACACCTAAAGAAATGTTCAACATCTTTAGTCATAGGGAAATGCAAATCAAAACAACCCTGAGATTTCACCTCACACCAGTGAGAATGGCTAAGATCAAAAACTCAGGTGACAGCAGATGCTGGCGAGGATGTGGAGAAAGAGGAACACTCCTCCATTGTTGGTGGGATTGCAGACTGGTAAAACCATTCTGGAAATCAGTCTGGAGGTTCCTCAGAAAATTGGACATTGAACTGCCTGAGGATCCAGCTATACCTCTCTTGGGCATATACCCAAAAGATGCCTCAACATATAAAAGAGACACATGCTCCACTATGTTCATCGCAGCCTTATTTATAATAGCCAGAAACTGGAAAGAACCCAGATGCCCTTCAACAGAGGAACGGATACAGAAAATGTGGTACATCTACACAATGGAATATTACTCAGCTATCAAAAACAACGAGTTTATGAAATTCGTAGGCAAATGGTTGGAACTGGAAAATATCATCCTGAGTGAGCTAACCCAATCACAGAAAGACATACATGGTATGCACTCATTGATAAGTGGCTATTAGCCCAAATGCTTGAATTACCCTAGATCCCTAGAACAAAGGAAACTCAAGACGGATGATCAAAATGTGAATGCTTCACTCCTTCTTTAAATGAGGAAAAAGAATACCCTTGGCAGGGAAGGGAGAGGCAAAGATTAAAACAGAGACTGAAGGAACACCCATTCAGAGCCTGCCCCACATGTGCCCCATACATATACAGCCACCCAATTAGACAAGATGGATGAAGCAAAGAAGTGCAGACCGACAGGAGCCGGATGTAGATCGCTCCTGAGAGACACAGCCAGAATACAGCAAATACAGAGGCGAATGCCAGCAGCAAACCACTGAACTGAGAATAGGACCCCCGTTGAAGGAATCAGAGAAAGAACTGGAAGAGCTTGAAGGGGCTCGAGACCCCATATGTACAACAATGTCAAGCAACCAGAGCTTCCAGGGACTAAGCCACTACCTAAAGACTATACATGGACTGACCGTGGACTCTGACCTCATAGGTAGCAATGAATATCCTAGTAAGAGCACCAGTGGAAGGGGAAGCCCTGGGTCCTGCTAAGACTGAACCCCCAGTGAACTAGACTGTTGGGGGGAGGGCGGCAATGGGGGGAAGGTTGGGAGGGGAACACCCATAAGGAAGGGGAGGGGGGAGGGGGATGTTTGCCCGGAAACCGGGAAAGGGAATAACACTCGAAATGTATATAAGAAATACTCAAGTTAATAAAAAAAAAATAAAAGCAGTCTTATGAGGACAATGTTGAGTTGTCTGTGCCTAAATGAGAAAATAAAAGAGTACAGATACATGGGTAAACGATGTAACTCAAGAAATCTGGAGGTAAACCAACAACAAATAAACAACAATAACAAAAATGATCAAAATACAAAGCAAAGCAAACCAAAATCAAATCCAGTAGACAGCAATAAATAATAAAAATCAGAGCATAAATTATCATACCAGACACAAACAATAAAAGAACCAATGAATCTAAGAACTGGTTCTTTGAGAAGTTAATGCTCTTGGTACAGTTAAGCAAAAGAAAGAAAGGAAAAAAAAGAAAGGAAGGAAGGAAGAATAGAAAAGGAAAGACAAGTTAAAAAGAAAACAGATGATACAAATTAAGAAAAATAGAAATGAATGGGAAAATTATTACAACTGATACCAAAGAAATATAGACTTATAAGGAAATATTTTAAAAACTTGTATTCTATTGGTTGGAGAAATTGTAAAGGAATGGATGAAGTTCTATATTCATCTAAACCAAAAGTTAAACCAGAAATGGGATCAACAAACAAAACACACTCCTAACAAATGCAGAGTCAAACAGTAATAAAAGGCAATCCAACTAAAAATAGCCCAGACTTGATGGATTTCTAGCAATAACCTATTTTTTCACATTTTCTATATAAAATATATGAATATAATTTAATGTAAATATAGTATTCATATTTTCAAAGAAAACCCACATACAGTACTTCTTAATTTACTAAAAAATTAAAGCAAAAGAGAGTACTTCCAATCTCCTTTTATGCAGCCAGTATTAGTTTACTACCAAAACCAGGCAAAGATACAACAACAACAGTAAAATACCCTGATGAACATAGATATTTTGAAGGCCTCAATAAAATACTTAGAAATGGAGTACAGAAATAAACAAAAAGATTACCTATTATGATCAAGTTGGTTTTATCCCTTAAAAATTGGGAATGGGTCAACATAACAAGTCAATGTGTGTAGTAAATCAAATAAATGGACTGAAAGACAAATTTACATAATCATCTCAACAGATGATACAGAAAACATTGAAGAAAAGAAACCAGTATGCCTTCACAATAAAAATCCTGAAGACAGTAGTAGGACTGGATGTACCAAGCATCAATAATATAATCCTCTATTTGACAAACCCATAGCCAACATCCTCCTGTATGTACAAAACCTTAAGGGAACCACATTAAAATAAGAAACAGTAAAGGGTTGTGCACTATTACTACTCATTTTGAATGCTACCTGGAGAGAGAGAAAAAAAACATTAGAAGGAAAATAAAAGGATAAAAATAGGAAGTAAAAAGTTAAACCATCCCTATTTGTAGATGGTATGACATTATATATAAGATATCCCAAAATTCCATCAGGAAACGTCTAGAAATGATCAACAATTTCAGCAGAGTGGCTCACAGCAACAACAACTTACAAAAGTCAGCAGCCTGACACACTGAAAATGAGATCGTAGTCACACTCTCATTTACCACAGCTTCAAAGAAAATAAAATAACGAGGAATAAATGCAACCAAGGGGCCAAAAAACCTCTACAGGTTAAAAGTTAAAGCCTATGAAGAAAGAGATTGAGAAGGAAAAACTAAGATCTCACAAAATCATGGCTTGGTAGAAATAATATAAAAATTACCTTCTACCCAAAGAGCTTTATAGACTCAATTTAATCTCCATAAAAATCCCCAAAACATGTCTCATGGAAACAAACAAAAAACCCTACAATTCATGTGGAACCACAATAGCTCTTGGATTAGCCAAAGCAACATTGAGTAAGTAAATAAGTAAAGCTGGAGTAATTACCGTAATAGATTTCATGATACTTCACAGAGCCATGGCAAGAAAACCAGTATGGTACTGTCACAGATAAATCAATGAAACAAATTAAAAGATCTTAACAAGGATACACAGACAGCCATCAGATAATTGACAAAGAGACCAAATGTACACAATACAATAAATACAGCATCTTTGACAAATGGTTCTGGGAAAGTGGAATGTTCAGAAGCAGAAGGATAACATTAGATCCATATCTGTCTCTTTGCAAAAATCATTATGTCCTGGTCGATTAGAAGATCTCAACAGAAACCTGAAAATGCTGAATCAGCCTGAAGAAGGACTTCGACTAAGACTCAAATTGCCCAGAAATTTAGATTAGACAAGCTGGACCTCACAGAGCTGAGAAGTTTTTTTTTACTGCTAAGGAAAGAATCAACTTAGTGAAGAGAAAGCCCACAGAGTGGGAAAGAATTTTTGCCAGTTATGCACTTGACAGAGAATTATGAAAATGTTGAATGTATGATGAACTCAAAAGAAGTGTCAAGAAAAAAATCCATTCAAATTATAGACTGTGTATGGTTCTGAACACAGATTTCTCAGTGAAAGTAATAAAAATGACTAAGAAATACCTCAAGAATAGCAAGGCAAAGTTTAGAACAGAGGCTAAAGTAACGCCCATTCAGAGCCTACCCCACACGTGGCCCATACATATACAGCCACCAAACTAGATAAGAAGGATGAAGCAAAGAAGTGCAGGCTGACAGGAACTGGATGTAGCTCTCTCCTGAGAGACATAGCCAGAATACAGCAAATACATAGGTGAATGCCAGCAGCAAACCACTGAACTGAGAACAGGACCCCCGTTAAAGGAATCAGAGAAAGGGCTGGAAGAGCTTGAAGGGGCTCGAGACCCCATATGAACAACAATGCCAAGCAACCACAGCTTCCAGGGACTAAGCTACTACCCAAAGACTATACATGGACTGACCCTGGACTCTGACCTCATAGGTAGCAATGAATATCCTAGTAAGAGCACCAGTGGAAGGGGAAGCCCTGGGTCCTGCTAAGACTGAACCCTCAGAGAATGGGATTGTTGGGGGGAGGATGGGGAGGGGAACATCCATATGGAAGGGGAGGGAGAGGGGCTAGGGGGATGTTTGCTTGGAAACCGGAAAAGGTAATAACAATTGAAATGTAAATAAGAAATACCCAATTTAATAAAAATGGAGGGAAAAAAAGAAATACCTCAAATATGGTTCATAATCTCGAGCAATTAGGAAAATGCAAGTCAACACAGCAAATGATACAAAATATCGACAAGGAGGTGAGGAAGGGAAACTTCACTCACTATTAGTAGAATTGAAAATGGATGCGGCCACTCTGGAAATCAGTATGGTGACTTCAGAAAGCTAAAAGTAAACCTACCATATGATCTGCATACCACTTCTTGATATATGCCCAAGGGACACAGTGTCTTACTTCACAGGCTCATACTCCACTGTATTATTAGCCTATTTACAATAGCTAGAAACTGAAGACCACCCAAATGTCCTTCAAGTGATGGATGAATTAGGATGATGTGGAACATACACATGGTAGCATGCAGGTCAGTGTCTTATGGTCAGAAGAGTCCAAGAGACTTCCAATACAATACAGACTACCTCTGTTGACCTTGGTTTTGTTTCAGAGGTTGAAGGTAATTCCCTGTTGCAGAAGACACCATGGATTTCAGACACAGGGCATGAGGGATTCAAGTTGGACCTGACCTAGAAACCTCTTTTTTGAGAACGAGTTTCTACAGTACACACAGAAGATGCTGTGGGAGCTGCCAAGGGAGGGAAGCGACCACTAGTTCTAGTGAACTGGGGCTCGTATGACTCATAGCATGATAAACACAGAAAGATAGCTATAAATATGCATAAGTGTCTTATTTAATTTTAGTATTCAACAGCTGTCTAATTGGACTCAAGGCATATACAGTAGGAGCGTAGTCTGGTAATATGGTCCTTCAGGAGAACTATCTACTGCCACTAAACACGCGTAATTCCTAACTGCATTCTAAATGCTTATCTTTATACCTGCTGGTGAGGGGAGCTCTCATCTCTAATCAAAGAAGCTTTTCTTTGCAGCAGAGACCCTTATAGAAAGTCACAATTGGACAAAATGCATAGAACAGCTGATTGCAGGGTGCCCAACCTCATTCAATAATTCTACAACACATAAGGCTCTGGGAATGGGAACATCACAGAGGACATCAGAATGACTGTAAGATCAGAGGACCAGGATGTCTGATGTGTTAAAAAATAGATATAAAGCTAAAAATGGAAATTAAATGGGAATAGCCACAAAGGAGTTGAAGAACAATTGTGTCCCCAGAAAGAGGGAATCTAATCTCACTGCAGTTAGAGGCACCATCATGGACTTTGTACAACCCGCTGCTTGTGGGGCTCCTTTGGAATCAGCTGATTTTAGGCTCTGGAGACAAGCAGTTTGTTCTTAGTGTCAGCCTTTCCTCAATGCAGTGTAGCCTTGTGAAATTCATTTAGTGCCTTTAAAGCTCACTTCCTTCACCTGTAAAGCACACACAAAAACCTCCCACAAAACAACAGTTTTTATACAGCCATTGGAGTGATCTTATGAAAAAAAAATGCTGTGTACTTGGCAAAGTGCCTGGCACTTAGTAAGTGATCAATAAATATTAAGTATCATCATTTTTATGGTCCCTTCCACAGCTCAGTCTTGGAATAGGACCTCTTACTCGACTGCGAGTTACCCGCAGGGAGGTGATCTGCTCATAAAAGACCGTCTTCCATTCTGTTTTATGTGAAGTCTGGCTTGTTTTTAAAATGGTTGCCAAATTCTCCAAAGGACAGCTTATGTCCAGACACAAAAGTGTGTGCCTGTTGGGTTGTGTATCCTCAGTCAGTGCTGCGTTCCTGAGCTCTGCACTCTGAGCAAACCTTTTCCCAGTTTGTGTAAGTGTAATTGCCTTGGGGTTTTATAAGAAGTTTGTTGATTAGACACGCATCAAACACGAGTCTCAATATTTGTCTTTGCGTGCTCCTGCTGTGATAAAGGTGACCAAGAGTAATTTATTTGGCTTACAAAGTATATCCCGTTATCAGGGGAAGCTAAGGCAGGGACCTAGAGACAGAAGCTAAAACCCTGGAGAAACATTGGATATGGACTTGCTTTTCCTCGGTTGCCCACTTTTCTTTTCTGTAGAATCCAGAACTACCCACCCAGGGATAGAGCAGTGAGATGGGCCCTTCCACATGAAACACCATTCAAGAGAATGCCCCAAAGGCCTGGATTATAGGCCAATCTGATTGTGGCATTTTTCAACTAATAGCCTGTCTTTTTGGATGTCCCTGGTTTGTATCTAGTTGACCAAACAAACAAACAAACAAACAAAAAAACTAACCGTATTTCCTCAAAACCAGGAAATGTCAAAATATTGGTAAATTTGTCTTATTTTTTTGGCAGATGAGCAAGGGAGTGAGTGGACATTGATGGCAATTGTCAAATGGATTACTAGTAATTATTTGGTTGTCTCCTTAGCCAGGAAGGCTTCTACTTTTCCTTCGCTCTACATGGCTTTAATTAGAAATTTGTATGATATTCTATGAGACTTTCCACAGAGAGACATCACACACACACACACACACACACACACACACACACACACACACACACACACACGTGCACGCACACACCTGCAGACTCTAGAAACTACAACAGGCTAATATAATGGTTGTTCCAAGGTCTATGTTGGTGAATCAATGAGTTTACTGAGATAACTAACAAGATCATGAATAAAGAAATACTTACAAAAGAAGGGACGTCTCAAATACAGATGTATCCCTATAAACCCCTCCCCCATGAGTAACAGCAAGGAAAGTGCAACCTTGGAGCTCTCTGCATAGCCAATATGGGCTGGTAAGAATCTCCTCCCTCATCACTTGCTTATTGTGTCCATACATTTTTAAATATTTTCAAATACAGAGACTCTACCATATTATATCAATGTACTCACACTGATTCTTATAAAGATTTCTATAGTATAATATTTATACTTTAGTCTTTGTTAATGAAGAAATAAATTAAAATTTCCATCTTATTTATATGAAAATGTTATGATAAGCTTTATTTAGTAAGATTCTCAGTAAATATTGAGATATGTACGGTGAGATATGTATGGGGCTCCTGCCTCATCCTCAATGGCTTAAGACCATTTTATTTCTAAAAACCTGTGCTATGGCTCATTTCTTTACACATGTAATAATTTCATCTCTCTGAAGATGTGAATCCCAGCAAAAAATTAACTAACATTCTAGATACATCTAATGCTTGTATTCTGTTAAGTATGTTTAACATGCAAGTCAATAAGCTGAAGACAACAGAAAAATGTTTTCAAAAAGTTTATGTTCATAACTGTTGGCTGCATCTATGTGTGAACAACTTGTGGGTGCCTGGTTGCATCTAAAGAGGAGTTAGATTTCTGAAACTGAAGTTACAGGTGGTTGTGACTGCCACATGAGTACTGCCAGCCAAGTCTGGGTTCTTTGTAACAGAAGTAAGTGCTCTTAACCTCCAAGCCAACCCTCCTGTGTCTGAAGAACTTCAACTACAAATCTGAACTCTTGACTAGACATTTCCGAATGCATTGCTTTATTCATTAATCTAACAAGTATTCATGGAGCATAGACCCCAAATGAATAATTTTCCTCAGTTGTAGAATTTCCACAAAGAATACAGTGTCGTAGTCCCTAACCTTATTGACATTCAACTCTAATGCTGGGCAAGAGGCATAGTCTAAGTTGTGGGTTCCCTTCTTTAACTTGCACAAGTACAGAAATAAATGCACTTAAGTAGGTCTGAAGTTGGTGAGGCATACTTAGCAGGATCTTACAGAGAGGTTACCCCCACCACGAAACATAGTGTCACATAATTCTTTTTGCTTCAACCAAGCTATTTTGGGTTATGAATAGTTATCTGTTGTGTTCTTCACTGATAGATCCAATAAGAAAGCAGTTCTTCTTCCTCGTGCTCCAGTGGGTGATGACATAATTCTGTAATGTCATCTTGGAACCAAATTAGCTTTCATCATTAGATGTTGTCCTCATGGTCCCAGGGTAACTACTACAGTTTAACGTTTCCCTTCACACTCACAGACAGAGGTGACGGCAACCATCTAGCTGCATCCATCTTTTGGTACTCTCAAAGGATCCCTGAATGTAACAGCATGACTGGATTACATCACAATGTTTAGTCTACAGATGCAAACGTTTTGTCTTGAGAAAATTGTCACTCCTAACAAAATTAGAAATCTGTGTGTGGAAGTGGATGAAACTGGATTATTGCAAAACAACTCTGTCAAGTGTGATGAATAGGGGCCATGTGTTGGAGCCAGACCAATTAGTGAAATAACTAATAATTCCCTGTAAAGTGACAGTCAGGCAATAAGAAATTATCCTCAAATAAAATTAGATTTATCAGGTGATGTGAAGGAGTTCAGAGCAAATGGTACAAAACCCGGCACTATTTATGTCCATTCTAAAGACATGATTCAGATGAAATCTTAATGGAGAATAAAGTGGTAAAAGTAGAGAGGAGGAAGCAAAGACTGTTCTGTCAAGAGGACACGTATCCTTATAAGATAGGAGAACGATACATTTTGGGAAATTCACAGAAGGCATTTGTGGCTGAAAGAAAGTGGTACAGACAGATAGGTAAATTCAAGTTAATAGGAAACTTCTAAGTTATATTGTTAGGAATTTTTAGGTAGACATTCTGGAGTTGCAATGAGACCCTCAAACCTCTTAGAATGTGATCAATGAGTGAAACTTTCCAGTTGCCCCATTGTTCATGTATTCTCAAAATAAAATGGTATAAATTAAAAAGATGACCAGGAACTCACTTTACCATGAGTAGAGCAATTTCTTGAGACTAACCAAATGTGAAGAAGACAGTGGCTAATTCTCCCTGTTGACTAGCTGCTAGTGAGAACTCTGTCTGCTTTAATTTCTACGGGAGTCAGGTTTTGTTGCAACCAATACCACAGCACAAGCTGGGAAAGAAGCAACACAGAGACATATAATTAGCTCCAAGTTTTGGAAGTTTCAGGTTGAGTGCTTGTATCTAGTGATGGCCTTCTGACGATCAAACATGGAGGGATGCAAATACACGGATATTTCCTCTTTTTGTCTTGATCTCTTAAAAAAAAATAGATTCAATCCCAGGGGTATACTTGAATGAAATTCTTTAATACTGTCCTGTTTCTAAAAACCACACTTCTAAACCCACAGTTGGCTAACATATTTATTTTCTCTCTTAGCATAATATTCCAAAATTGGGATTGAATTTCAGTACATGGAACCTTGGAGGACATGGGGGCCCTATCCAAATCATAGTGATTAAGGTGAGAATCTTACAGTAAAAGAAAGATAATGCCAACCCTTTTTAATTATTGGCCTCAGTGTTGATTTTCTAGTGAGGGTCAGTCACTACAATAATCAAAGAGCTTGACCCACATGTTCCAGAAAAATAGAGTATAGAGACCCACAATGGAAACTAGTGAACAACAGTGAATAATTAGCAGGATTTTGTGTTGTGTTATTTTGTACTGAGTGGCAGAAAAAAAACCCAGAGAAAAATCTTAAATGCTATTCTTAGGGCAGAGAAAGAAAAACTAGATAAGTTTCTTAAGAGCACTTTTACCTGCAAAATATTCTGTAGACTCAGAACTCAGCAGGACCAGTCGAGAGGGAGTACTATTATGGATGGCTACATTAGATATGAAAGTTGAGTTCAAATATTTGGGAACTCATCTCTGCCATGGGATACATAGCCTTAATTCAAAGTCTGATGTTGTATTTTCCAGAAAATGACTTAAGGAGAGGAACTATGCCTTTAAATGTCTTTATGATTCTTGATGTACATGGTATGCAATTATTTATTTAGTTGGCATTATTTCTATCAATGTGAAGGCCATTGGAAATACTCAACATTCTTTTCTACAATAGCTTGCATTAGAAACTCCCAGATCCACAGGTTTTTTCCCCCTTAGAGTCGTGTCCATATGAACCAATAGCAAATACTTAGAATAGAATTAATAAGAGTTTTATTGATTCGAGGTGCTTTGCACCAGCTGTCAGACACAGACCAGACTCCTTAGCTATTCTTCACCCTGAATTCATAAAGAATAGGATTCCCACAGGACAATTTTAATTGGAAGCATATTTTCTTCCCATGATGCAAACTCAGGGTCAGCACAGGTAACCTGAAAGATTGCTCCACCATATGTTCTCCCCAGAAAATATATTCCCCAAATATCAAGATACACAAGAGGCAAGGATTACATAAGTCTTAAGATAAACTTCCTGTCAAGCCAGTTTACCATAACTGAATGGTTGGGTTTCAATTGAAGGCAAGATGCAATTTAGTTTCTGGTACACATTAGGAAAAAGAAAATTATGTTATCCACCTGTTCGAAGGCCTGTTAGTTTTATGCTAGGTTGTGTAGTATATTTTAATGCATTCAAAGATATGTTTAATACATGGTTATATATTCTGAAAACCAGAAAGTTTTAAGTTTTTTTTTGTGGTAATGTTAAATGGTATTTATTTATTTCATAGGTAGATTTTTAAAATAATTAGTTCTAATAAGAGATGGAAGAAAATTTAACCAACAAAACCCTTTCCTGCATCTATGTACATTTGTAAATACGTTTTAAATAAAATTTGAAATTTTACATGTACTTTATTGAAGATTTGAAAAAAGCATGCAAAAAAGAGCTTCAAATGTATGTTTTTATACCTGATTTAAAAACAATTGTAAACTCCTACTATATTACTGTAGAATGAATGAACAGCTGTTATCAAGGTTAACTTAACTAGTAATATTGAGTATAGATTAATCATTATGCTCCAACCAAAATGATTACATTTGGAGATTGCTTTTCTGTCCAATTCATTCATCAAGTAACAAGTCAAATTGAATATAGTGTCCAAGTGCTTTAATGCTTCTATGAGTAATGTTAACTTGCAAAGGTATCTGCATAATTAAGTCATAGTTTCTTAACATTGAGCTCTGTGAAGCAAGGCCTTTGCCATTCTCTCATCTCACACAAGAATGCTAAATGACAATGTCTCAAACTTTGTTTGACAAGCATCTCTAAGTGATACTATAAGATATCGTCACTTGGGGATGAAGAGTTGGCTCAGCAGTGAGGAGTGGATGTTGCTCTATCAGAGGACTGGGGTTCAATTCCAAGCATCCACATGCTTGCTCACAACCATCTATAAGTCCAGTACTAGAAGATCCAGTGCCTTCTTCTGACTTCCTTGGACACAAGGCATTTATGGGGTACACATATATATGATAGACAAAATGCTCTTCTAAATAAAATTTAATAAAACTTAAAAAAGAAAGAACCACACACACTAGTGAATAACAATGGGAAAGCAAGTGCTGTTTTATGCACCATAAATGAGATCCAGCAATTGTAAAACTACCTGTCCAGTACCTGTGGAGTCAGAGACGGGCTAGATTAGAATGTTTTTGATTTAATGCAAAGAAGGCAGGAAGACAAATAAGTTTGACCTCACTCATTCCTTTGATCTGTTTTTATACATGTAATGACCTTGTGTTCATAATTTTTATTTTTCAAAGGTCGCTGAACTCTTTGACCCATCCCAGTTGGTCCCATATTTTCCAATTTTTCTGAAGTCCTTACTGATAAGTTTACACAGGCTGCACACAGTTAATTGGTTCCCAGAGAGAGGACATTACTTGCTATTAGAAGCAACTTTAGGGCCAAGGGCAACTGATTTCTTAAGCAGAGTTAGAAGAAACTCAGAGCCATCAAACCAAGGTTAATCTTGACATGGTAATGGGAACCATTTGTCTATTTATCAGTTTGTCCTATTTAAAAGTGAGGTCTCTTTCCCATCCCAGGAGAGATTATGGGACACATTCAGTGCAATAAATGGCAGAGACTGGCCTGAGTAGAAAACCTAGTTTTGGTCTCAGCTCTGTCCCTTATCAACTGTATCACTTTAAAAACATGACTTAGTCGCTCTAAGCTCACTGTTAAAAGAGAAACTTAGTACATGCCAAACAAAACTCTGATGTATATTGAACATATGCATATTGGAAGAATGCCTTGTAGAGTAATTACTTAAATAAATGTAACCTATTTTGTTAAACTGCCATGTTATCCCCCAATATCCCTGGGGTTTCCCTGGAGTCCATTTCCCATCCTCACTGATTTAAGTAAAGACAGGGATTGTACTGAGCAATGAGACATGAATAGAAGGACACATGTTCCTTCTAGATGGAAAGTTTAAAAGTAAACATGTTCAGGGTCATAGGCTTTAGTTTCCAGAGGTCAGTCATTTTATCAGCCTGAGCCTTCTTGATCAGGCAAGGGCAAGTCATTTCAACTGACCAAGAGTGAAACCGTGGCGCAATGATGGAGCACAATAGCAGTGGACTCCAACATTGTTGTTATTAAAAATCATTAGTAGCTTATGATTGCTTATGACTACACAATAACTCAGCCCACACAATTTATACATCTATTATCAGAGACGCCATTACAAATTAGGGAGAAAATCAATGCACATGGATGTACATGTGGGGAAATTAAAATGTAAATCTGTGCAAAGTGATTTTTGATGCAAGGGAGTGCCAGATTTTTGATAACAAGAAAGGAAACTTTATGTGCACAGTAGAATCAGTATCCATCATATAGGCAGAGTGTTTATTAAAAAGCAGCAAATCATTTAACATTGAGAGGGTTCAGAGTTCTGATTTAATAGATTGGTTATTTTGGTCCAGAAGTGGAATCCACTGTGGGAAAATCGTTTGACTTAGGATTGTCTTCTCTTAGCTGTGTCTGTCATAAAAAAAGAAATGACTTGCAAACAATAATGAGGCTACCACAATCACACAGGCACAAAATAATTTTTCAAATTTGTTATGCTGTCTGTGATAATAAGAACTCTCTTGTCTTCTCTATGTGGTAGAGATGACACAGAAGATAGAAAGAGAGGAAAGGACTCAGAATTCTGAGATTCTGGAATTCTATTTCTTTTATCATTTCTCTCTTCTGACTTGCTTTCAACTCCCACTTCTTCTGACTTTCCTTGTTCTTATTTACTCATTTATTTTGATTAATTTTAATTGAAGTAGTCCCTATTTAAGCCATTTTTTAGTTTAACCACTGTGTGCATGTAAGAGAAAAAAATGGACCATCTTAAACCATATATGAAACTGTATATGTATAATTTCAGTTTCCTTAAATCATGATATTCTCAAGCTTCAGGACCAGCTAAGGAACAGCACTCATTCCTGGAGAGGCAGCTTGACTTCAGTCTCAGAATAAAGCATTCATCGTTAAGCTTGAGTCCAATGCTAGCCTTCAAGCACATATGGAAGCAACAGAGTTAAAAGCCAGGCATTGCCTCGAGAAAGAGCAAATGTTTTCTAAATGTTCTAAAGTAGTACTAATAATGATCCAACTTTTGCAGACTTGAAGTTGCCACTCTAATTTGAAAATTATAATATAAAAACTGTGGAAGGAATCGTGTAGTCACAAACAAAATAGGTGTTTTGACCCTTGGAGACAATGAGGTGTAAAAAAGATAGTAGTTCAACTTTGATATTTTCACTTCCCAACAACTAATTCCCTTGTCTTCTCTCACCAGAACCCCACTCCTGGTTGATTCTAGCATGGGTTTGGGTCCAAAGAAAATATTAGGAGTAACAATGACACTGAGGTAAGGGTCAGAAACTTTCCAACATATGACTTTCTTATTTCTTGTTTCTCAGTAACAAGCCATGTGCAGCTTGTGTGTCAAATCAACATGGGACTGGGACTCCAGCAGACAGAAAGATAAAACAAAGAAGGAAGTTGAATTTGGCTTTCACTAAGGACTGTGTAATGTTTCAGTGCACAGGAAATAACTGACAATTATACTTTCCCACAGGAGTGCAAAGTAGCAGCTTCTCTCCTTAGAGAGCTAGCTGAAGACCAGGGAATCAAACATATAAGAGTACTCTGGCCCATGATGTATCTATTTCATCATAGTTTCTGGGAAAGGGCGAGGATATCAGAAAGTCTAAAAGTCAGAATATTAAGATGAACACAAAGACTTGAGATCTACTTGCAATGACCTCCAGAGGGAACTGTTGAGATATTTTAGAATCTGTTGGAAATGAAAATTCTCACCCATTCCAGAAGAACCAATTCATAAATTCTGGAGGTAGAGTATCATGAAGGAACGTGTTTAGCTATCAGTCCTTGTAATTGTATAAAGATTGAAGCTGAAGAACCACAGAACAACCCATGTATGTTTGTAGATTATATTTCATAACCTCATATGCTTTAGGCAGATTCCTCCTATAGAGTCCATACTTCTTTAAGTATAATTAAAAGAGTTTATCTAACTCTCAGGGCATAGAAATTAAAGGAAAAATAGGAAAATATGACTACATCAAATTACAAAGTTCAAAAGGAACCATTCGGATGATTGAAGAAGCAACCTTTGGACTTTGAACAAAACATTTGACAAGGGCTTCATATATATAACTCAACAACACAATTATAAAATAATGACAGAAAGTACAAGGTCAAAGGATCTGACTGGCAAGTTTATTTTTTTAAAAGCCATACAAATATCTAGCCAGTTCATAAAATTACCTTTATCATCTGGGAAATATAAATCAAAATTCTACTGAAGCATCATCTTACCCACAAAGTTGACTATTATCAAAGAGATGAAATACAAGCATTCATGAGGATGTGGATGAAGTGGAGTGAACATGTTCTAAATGGTGGTAGTTAAGTTGGTTATGACCATTAAGGAAAACAAGTACAAGTCCTTTGAAACATTAAAAACAGAGCACATACATGAGGCATCTCAAATGGGTATTTTTCAAAGGAAGTAAAATTAGTTTCTCAAAAAACAAAAAGAAAAACAAAAACCCACCACGCACAAAACTCTACGCTTCACTGCTGGGTGAAGCAGTGTTCACATCAGCCAGGAGATGAAAGTAACTTGTGTTTACATCACCAGATAAAGAAAATGTGGCACATTATGTATACTGGAACACTGCTCTCCCATGAAAGGATGATATCCTGATGTTTACAACCACATTGATTGAGCTGGGTATCATTAAGTGTGCAGTAAGCAGAGACAGACAGACATGTGCCTCACTATGTCATTTGTATGCAGAATTTGAAAGAAAAGTTGAAGTTAAGAGTGCAATTGTGATTACTAGGGGCTGGGTAAAGTTGGGGGAGAGAAGGAAAAGAGAGGTCAATGAATAGGCACTCAGTTACCAATAAATGAGTGCAAGTAGTCCTTTCATGGCTTTGCCAAATAGCATCACTCTGGGGTACCATAAGTAAGGGATGCAAAAATGGGCTACTTTTGGTAATATGCCTATAACGAAAGAGTTAAAGATGAGTTTTGAGAAGGTTCAAGGTGAAATGATTGATCTAGCATTTCTATGCGTATTTTGTTAATCTATATTGTTTTCTCTTGGTATCTGGAAAACATTCATTTATCCCTTAGCTTTCAGCATTTCTGTGACAAATATATCTAGCTAATAGGTCAAGTCTCTATTCTTAGCACGTTTATGTGAAATGCTGCTTCCAGGATGAAGAGAAACCCATGAAACAGTGAGCCGCCACAACTTACGTGTTCTCATCGAGACCGTTGACAGAAGAACCGCCTCCTTCCAGTGAATGAAGGGTTTCAATGTTTGCTGAAAATATTGCCCTAAAAGGTATTACATTTGCTGACATAAAATGGAAGCATTCTCTTTCTAGTATTCTCTTTCTAGCATTCTCTTTCTAGTATTCTCTTTCTAGCATTCTCTTTCTAGTATTCTCTTTCTAGCATTCTCTTTCTAGTATTCAAAATGTATTTATTGAGAAACAGAAAACAAAATTCTGGATTGTCAGACCTTAAACTCCTTTGTAGGCCAAGAAACTCTGTCTTAGTGTGGGTTGTTTGGTTTTTAAATAATCAAATGAAACTAAACTCAAACTGATCCAGGTACTCTGTGGCCATTTATTTTCTATTCTATTCTATTTCTATTATCTATTTTCTAGGTCATAGTAATGTTGACTTCTGCAGCTGAAACAGCCTACCTGGCAGCTGTCTCCTGTCACCCTTGCTAACACACTTTGACTTATGTCTACTGTCATCAGGTGATGTCAGGTCAATCCTGATTGACCAGAACGATTTCAATACATTAATTCAAATGTATCAGTGGTTTAAATTAAATCCATTGAACTTAATTTAAATTCTTCCACCCACCAAAATATTGTCAGAGAACAAAATCTGAGTCTCTGATGACATCAGTAAATCAAGAGCAGAGTCATTCTGCTTTGGGATTCTGTTAGAGAAAATAATAGGTATTCCTTTTTGCTCAAGCTGTTTACTTACAGGTAAAAGTGCGTAATTAATAATTAAAGAGTACACTAATTTAGATAGAAACTCAGGAAGTTTAAAAATACCTATTTATTTAGCAAGTACAAATCTTTCATAATTAAAGCTGGGGGAACTATTGGTGGCTCTTGGGTAATAGAACATTATGAAATATGACAGGCCTTTATTCAATTAGTCATTCTATGTATCTGAAACCATGACTCTTTGAGAAATTGCTTAATGTCCTTAGCCGCTAGTGTTTTTATTAGTCCTATAAAAGGGCAGGGTACAATATAGGATATTGTTCATTGACACAATGGAATATTATTCAGTCATTAAGAACAAGGACATCATGAGTTTTGCAGGCAAATGGATGGAACTAGAAAATACCATCCTGAGCCAGGTAACTCAGACCCAAAAGGGTATGCATTGTATATATTCACGAATAAGTGGATATTAGCCAAACAAATACAGAATACCTAAGATACAATCCACAGAACTCAAGGTTAACAAGCAGAAGGGCCCAGGTGAGGATGCTTCAACAACACTTGAGAAGGGGAAGAAAACAATCATAGGAGGCAGAGGGAGGTAAGTTTTTAGGTAAGAGAGTGGGAAGGAAGGAGAAAGGGGGAACATGATAAGGTAAGGGGGCAGGACTGAAGCCCTGATGGCCAGCAGAATGGATGGAAACAGACAACCTCTGGGGGAGGGTGTTGGGAGGTGGGGGAACCCTCTAGAAAGTACCAGAGACCTGGGAGGTGAGAGACTCTCAGAACTCAAGGGGAGTAACATTAGATGAAAGGCCCAACAGTGATGAGAGGGAACTTATAGAGTCCACCTCAACTAGAAATTCAGGGCATCAAATGGAGGAATATGGTTGCTATCCCACAGTTAAAGACACTGACACAGAATTGTTCCTGTCTAAAAGAACTGTAGGGACAAAAATGGAGAAGAGACTGAGGGAAAGGAGATTTTCAGAGATGAGAATTGGGCCCAAGTTCTTGCATATTTTTTTGTTTTTTTATTTGTTATATTATTTTATCTTCTGTTACTTTAATTTCTTTCACATTAACCTCCTCCCCCAACTTGGGATCCATCTCAAGGGGAGGCTGCAAGCCCTGACACTATTCCTGATGCTGTGCTGTACTCACAGACAGGAGCCTAGCATGGCTGTCCTCCGACAAGCAGCTGACTGAGACAGATGCAGATACTTACCCCCAACCATTGTCCTGAAGTCAGGGTCACCTGTGGTTGAATTAGGGAAAGGCTGGAAGAAGCTGAGGAGGAGTGTGGCCCCATAGGAAAACCAGAAATCTCAACTAACCCAGACCCTTGAGATCTCTTAGACACGAGCCACCAACCGGGCAGCCTACAAGAACTAGTCCGAGGCCCTGACATATATACAGCTGGGGACTGCCTAGTCTGATTTCAGTGGGAAAAGACAAGCCCAACATTCTAGAGATTTGAGGCTCCAGGGATTGGGAGGCCTGGCAAAGATTGGGGGCACATCCTCTTGGAGACATGGGTCTGAGGGAGGAGGAAGAATGGGATGAGTAATTGTGGAGAGCAGACCAGGAGGAGGTTAATGACTGGGCTGTAAAAAATTAAAGTAATAAAAAAATAAAATAATATAACAAATTAAAAAAACAAAAAATTTGCAAGAACTTGGTCCCAATTCTCATCTCTGAAAATAAAATCAATATAAAAATGAACAATATTTGTTTAACTATATAATTAATGTAGAATATACATACACATATACACATACATACATGTATCCTTTTAAAAGTTAATTATTTTCTTAGTATAAGTGTGTGTATACATACATGTGTATATGTGCACTGCATGTGTATCTTTTGACCTTGGAGGCCAGAAGAGGGCATTGAATCCCCTAGCAACTAGAGTTATGCATGTTTGTGAATATCCATGTCTATTCTTGGAACCAAACACATGTCCTCCACCAGTATTATTAACCACTTTTCCATTTCTTCAGCCCCCCCTACAATAATAATCCTATTTAATAATAATTCACCTATTATTACTATTATCTGAAACCTCATTAACATAGTTATATTGGTAAGGGTATTTGATATTTCTGGGTAATTCTTCTGTCTTTATACGTATTCTTCTCTTCCAGCAGAAAAACAACAATCACAGTGTTTCAAAAGATTCAGAGAATGCAGTGTATGTATCTGAACATTCACCAAATGCATAAATGTATTGGCTTCACTAAATATGTTGACAAAAACTAGTTAACTACAGAATATAACTCATAGAAATTTCAACATAATTCCAATGTTTAGGGGAACAGGATTTCTCTGTGTAGCCCCGGCCATCCTTGAACTCACTCTGTAGATTAGGCTGGGCTTGAACTCACAGAGCTGCCTGCCTCCGCCTCCCGGGTACGAGATTAAGGGTGTGCACCAGCACCACGACTTAAAATGGTTTAACGTTGATGCCATTTGCATCGTACAGCCCTGTGAGACACAGAGTTTCTGTCAATATCATTTTATGGAAAATAAATGATACAGTAATCCTTTTAAGAATGTCTATCCACAACACATTGCCAATTTTATTTAAAAATATTAACAGGTTGGGGATTTAGCTCAGTGGTAGAGCGCTTGCCTAGCAAGCGCAAGGCCCTGGGTTCGGTCCCCAGCTCCGAAAAAAAAAATATTAACTTATGAATCAAAGACTGTGCCTAATTTGCACTGAGAGCATGAGTCCAAAGCAAACTTGAGGTTTAAGAAAGGATACTTTACAGCAGAGAGTTTTTATAGTTGCTGTTAGATGTAAAAGATTTAGAAAATATTTTATCTGATGATGTCTCAGTTATTTCTGCTGTAACTGAAAATACCAGATATCCATTACACTCAACAGAAAATCATATATTATACTTCATACACCACTAACATAATTACATGAACGAGACAGAAAAAAAATCCATGATTTTATGAAGTCGTGTGTTTATACTGAAGGCTGCCAATCTCTCTTAACTGACACTTCAGGCCTCTGTTATTAAAGAGGTGTGTGGTAGTTTGTTTTTGTTTTTTTGTTTTTTTTTTGTTTTTTTTTTTGGTTCTTTTTTTCGGAGCTGGGGACGGAACCCAGGACCTTGCGCTTCCTAGGCAAGCGCTCTACCACTGAGCTAAATCCCCAACCCCTGTGTGGTAGTTTTTATAGAAGGTTCCAGAAAGCTGAGCGTGTTATAAACATCTGTTTAAGTGTATACATTTCACAATAGAGTATTATAAACATCTGATTAAGTGGGTAAGTTTCCTGATAGGTTTATCTACTGAGGAGATTTCGGAGACTGTCGTTCTGCTTGCTTATTCTTGGGGTGCAGTCAGTGTGATATAAACAGACATTGACGCCTCAGGGAAGCATTTGGGGAATAATTTGGAAAATCAGACATTGACGCCTCAGAGAGGTATTTAGGGTACAACTTGGGAAATTCAAGTACCGTTCAGTTCAGCTAGTTCTTGTTGGAGCTTTGATTTGTGCTTACGTGGGAATCGGCACATCCACTGTGGGTCCCTGAAGACAGTTGGTTCTCTGACTGGTCAATAAAGAGCCAATGGCCAATGGCTGGGCAGAGGGACAGAGGCAGGACTTTGAGGATTCCTGGAGAGAAAATGCAGGGGAGGGAAAAGGAATCTCCAGGGAAGAAGGAAGGAAGACAAGGAAGATACACACATAGAGCTGTAAGAGTCAGAGAAAAGCAGCCCCAGGGGCCACTCCCCCTATCGGGTCTGGAGTAACAGAGATAAAGAATAGATTTTAGAAAAGAATAAATCAAGATATCAGAGGGGAGAGTGCATTAGCTTCGTGGAGGTTCAGGGATGGCCCAGGCATTGAGCAAGTTTAAGGCATATTAAAAATAACGCTGCTTTCATTCATAAATCCAGAGCGGGTCCAGAGATGTAAGCACACCGGCCGGGAGCATAGAACCATTAAATATTTACCGCCACAAGTTCTCACCTCAAACTCTGAGGACAATGGAGATTGGAAGAGCAAGCCAGTCTGATAGGAGTGCGAAAAGAATCGCAGACACTGTCCTTTAGATTTTATTCTTGGGCTCTATAGGATAATCATTGTGACTAGTTTAGAAAATATAAAAGAAGATATCTTATACTTATTATTAATTTGTATTAATTTTGCTATAGGTGACACTAGGATGCAGATTAAAAAGCAAAACAAAGAACACATATGAGCCATAGCTTTGGGGTGGCCATAACATCCTTGATTTCCTTCTGTCTTAAACTTTTTCTCAAGAGGCCTTTCTGAGTTCTAGCCATGACGTGCTAATTTCTCAGGAAAGCCTGAGGGAATTCGGCTGAACTAAAATATCCCTAAAAGCAGCTTGACATTCTTTTCAGAATACTCCTTTCCAGAGAGGTGCTTCCATTTTTCTAGGCATTAGCAAGTCTTCACTAGATCACAATAGCTCGAAGGCAGAAATCCCTGAGCTCCTGTCAACTTCCCATAAGTCCACGAGGCTGATGCACCGTCCTTTGCAGCTATCTGTGATTTACCCAGTCTTACTTGCCTTCTTTCATATGTGAAATATTGCTTTTCAGTTGCCGGAAACACATAGAACCAAGTGTAGGGTTCAAGTTTAGTTAACTTTTTTTTTTCTTTTTTCTTTTTTTCGGAGCTGGGGACCGAACCCAGGGCCTTGCGCTTGCTAGGCAAGCGCTCTACCACTGAGCTAAATCCCCAACCCCACTAACTTTTATTAATACAAACAAGACCAAGCCAGAGGAATAGATCTGACCTTTACTTGCAAACGTGTCTTTGATTACTAGTATGGTGCCCTTGGCTTGTTAAATATTTATGTTTTGGGTGACTTAGGCATAAAAAAAAACAAAAAAAAAACCAAAAAACAAAAACAAACTACCACACACCTCTTTAATAACAGAGGCCTGAAGTGTCAGTTAAGAGAGATTGGCAGCCTTCAGTATAAACACACGACTTCATAAAATCATGGATTTTTTTTTCTGTCTCGTTCATGTAATTATGTTAGTAGTGTATGAAGTATAATATATGATTTTCTGTTGAGTGTAATGGATATCTGGTATTTTCAGTTACAGCAGAAATAACTGAGACATCATCAGATAAAATATTTTCTAAATCTTTTACATCTAACAGCAACTATAAAAACTCTCTGCTGTAAAGTATCCTTTCTTAAACCTCAAGTTTGCTTTGGACTCATGCTCTCAGTGCAAATTAGGCACAGTCTTTGATTCATAAGTTAATATTTTTTTTTTCGGAGCTGGGGACCGAACCCAGGGCTTTGCACTTGCTAGGCAAGCGCTCTACCACTGAGCTAAATCCGACCTTAAGATGCTGAACTATTAATGCCAATATGATTGTATGCATTTGTAAAGGATATATTCATTAATTGGGAAATATATTTTCTAAACACAATTATGTTGATGACAAACCAGACCGAGTAGCTGTATAGGAAAAAGTTACAGAAAATAGCAAGTTAAGGATGTCTTTATTATTTCATGATGATTAATCAGCAAAAATAAATAAATTCACAAAATATATCATTATTGGAGCAAACATTGACTTTTCTCAAACAATGTAGTTGCTTTATATACTTAAAAACACACCAGGGGTTGGGGATTTAGCTCAGCGGTAGAGCGCTTGCCTAGCAAGCGCAAGGCCCTGGGTTCGGTCCCCAGCTCCGAAAAAAAAAAAAAAAAAGAAAAAAGAAAAAGAAAAAAAACACACACCAAACCAAAAGTAAAATTCAATATTATTTAAACTATAAAATTCATAGGATGTCAGTTTTTATTTTTATAAACAGTTATCTAACCAAATCTGTTCAATGTTACCAATTTGTTTAATGATTGGACACTAAGAATATGCAAATAGCAAATGTCCAAACTTAATGAGAAACTACAGAATTGTTCAGAAAAATACGCACACTATGATGAGTCCTATAAGATAGAAGTTGTTATGTGCACTGACAGTCTTCCAGCTTAACTGTCACATTTTACATGACACCTGTTGCCTTTAAAGAAAATGTTATCAACTAGTTATGACACAGCTACAAGTATTTACTCAAATAATTTTAGAAAACAAAAACAGATTTGTGATCCTTATGCTACTTTAATGTACCAGGCATTGTTATATATAATGAGTAAGTATTGTCAAATCCATCTTAAATCAGATTATTGGAAATGTAATCTTCCATTGGTTAGCCACTCGGACGTGTGGTTGATAGCGAGCTGCAGCTCACTGAATGATGACAGCTCCAGCTATTTCGATGGGCGCGGGGTCTCTTTTCTTACTAGGTATCCTATAGGAAAATAAGAGAAGAAGTTAAGTTGTCACGGTCAGCTCTTTATAAATGTGCATGCTCATACTTGGGGATGGCGTCTTTGTGGCGGGATGGGGATAATGAAGGTCCTGAGCATAACGTTTCCAGAGTGGAACATTCTAAGGCTTTCTAAGGACTATCATGCATTTTACTATGGTTTCCAAATAATCTTATTTAATGAATTATTTTCAAGTCAGTAAGTTTTCAACTATATGTTTCTTAAAGACTTATTTTAAGACAGTAT
Organism: Rattus norvegicus; assembly: GCF_021556685.1. Lineage (NCBI taxonomy): Eukaryota > Metazoa > Chordata > Mammalia > Rodentia > Muridae > Rattus > Rattus norvegicus. The sequence goes on from NC_141541.1 coordinate 84,618,628, forward strand.
TTTCATTTAGTATGACTTTATAAAATGCATGTGAAATTCTTCATGTTGACTAAGGGTATGCATCCACATGGTTATACTGACTGTTGGCCATCTGTGACTGAGATCTGTTAGGAGGATTCTCTAATTCTAGATCATAGGTAAAGGAAGATACGTTGCTGATCATGTCTTTCTCTGTTCTATTCATGATGCCTTCGATTTTGGCATTTAAAAAAAATCTGAATCTCACTACATAACACCATAAGTTTTAAATTATGTAGAAAATAATTTTTACTTAATAGTATGAATAGTTTATCTTAAATACATGCATTACAACCAGGTCTGTGACCCAGCAGTAGAGCTTTTGACTAACATGTAGGAGTCTATTTATGTTCAATCCCCAGTGCCACAAAAACCAGAAAACAAATCAGTCGATAGATATTAATTTCAAGACTTTGTATATAATAATAACACTCTTTCTGTCCTCTGGTGAAAAAAATGTGTATTTTTGCTTAAGAAAAAAAAGAGGTAAAATTATGTCAAATTCATGGGGAAGTCCAACATGCTGTCTGTGTGTGGTGTAGTTTGTATGCGAGGCTTCTCGAGCCCATTTAGCCAACGTTCACCTCACATGATGAATGTGGCGAAAACGTAAAGGTCAAGAGTCATCTGTGTACGGGTTTTCCTGGGATAGCGAACTGTGTTCCTTCAACTCAGTGTGCTCATCATGAAAGAATAGAGCAAGCAGAATACTTGAGAGGTGTTTCTGAATACTCTAAGCCATACAAAGGACAGTCAATTAACTGTGTGATTCTCTCCTTAGATACTGATTTTTAACTCTTTGGACTTCAAAAACTACATTGAAATCCACAGAATATGTTTTTAGACAATGCTTGAGGTCCTGGAGAATTCAGTTGGTTTTGGTACTGGTTTTGGTAGGTGTTAAATTCAATGTTTAGAAAATGTTAACCATTTAGAAGCATTGAAGCCAAGAGTAGAAATACTTTTAAAATTGTTGTCATGCTTAAAAATAAATGAATTTGAGTGTCCTTAGGCAAAGCATCCATTCACCATCTACTGGCCCCTTGCTACAGCTGGTTACATCATCACGTCAGGTCCTTTTTAAATAATACCCAGCTAGTTGTCAAGTCCTGTAATTAGATTTCTTAGCTTGCTTCTGGGGCAGCAATATGTGTACCTGTACTTTGCAGTTGGCTGAGCAAACTTTCATTTATAGTCAATTGTCAAAGGGAAACACATAGAAAGATATATGCTATTCAACCAAACACACATATGCATACATGAACAATGATTGGGCAAGAGAACACACTTTATATGAGGTTGTCTTTCTCAATTAAAAGTAAGCAGGTTATCTATTTTTCAGTACTACATAAGTTAAAATATTTTAAAATCCAGAGATTTAAAACTATAGAAATCAACACATTCTGGCAAGGAACGCAGCTAAGGTAAGAGAAAATATTTGCACAGAGTACAGACAGTGGCACTCTCTTTATGGGTAGGCATGAGACCTTATTGGATATTTCATTCAATAAATATTAATTATAACCATAATATAACTTATCAAAGTATAAGGAGCCACAGTGATGTGGGTTCAGGTAAATCTAATTGAATCATACAGTACATGACTTATGTGAGTTGATCAGTTTTCTAAATAAGTGAACTGGAAATAGCATAATTCAGTTTGTGGTAGGGAAATTCAGGTGATAGATTGATAAACATTATAATCAGAAAGAACCCATAATCCATGTATACCTGAAACTGCAACATAAAATGGATCCGCTGTGGTGACATTTTCCCTTACTTAGAACACTAAAAGTCCACGGACTCATCCCACAGAAAGCTGTGTTTAACCTTCATTCCAAGGTCCTGATTTTGTCTACTCCCCACTTCCGACTTGCAGTCACCTACCTTAGCTTGAGCATCACCAAGGAAAGAATCCCGCTGGTAACTACCATGCACACAACAACATAGATTAGTTCTCCTGGGAAGAGAAGATTGGGAATGAATTGGACGTGTCACTGTGGATTGGTGGAAGCCTAGGAGGCTTCAACACTACATGAAGAGCTACAGGCAACTGAGGAATGTGGAGAGCTGGAGAAATGTGTCTTCAGGGAGGGGCACACTGATTCGCTATCCAACACCAAGTGGTCAATACCAAAAATATACATACAAGCAGTATACCGACTGAGGATCTTATATTAGTAATATATGCATGTATACTTAGATGTATGTAACAACAATTAATAAATAAAATAGCCATGAATTTGAAGAGAGAAAGGAGAGGCATCTGGAAGGGTTTAGAGGAAGAAAAGAGAAGCTGAGATGATATGATTATGTTGTGATCTCAAATAATAAAATAATTTACTATAACTTTAGAGACACTAAGCATTTTTTTTCATAGAGAGTTTTTAACTGACCACTGAAGGGAGAATTGAATCCAGTCAGGGTAATTTCTTTTGAATGCTTTCTTTCATATGAGGAAATGTCTTTGACATTAGGAGTTGGGTAATCTGAAAAAAAAAATAATAATAAATGATATTGAGGTATTTAAAATTACACGTTGGCTTTATCAAATTGTTATAGTTTGTTTCATATTATATTACATTACAGCAATCCAGTTCTATGCCACCTATTTTATAAGTCCAATGATTTGTATGAAAATATGAATGCTAACACTTTAAAACCTCATCCCTGCCATGTTTGTTCAACTAAATTATGGAAACCTTTTCCCTACAAACCACAATTGGAAAAAAAAAGATCCCACTTGATAGGATAACTCGCTGAGCCTCGCATGTGGAGAAGGGAGACAGAAGACAGTAATTTGAACCTTCAGGTTTGGACACTGAAGAAGATTTCTTCTTTACACAAGTGATCATTTCAATGTGCTTTAAAGATATGTTTTTCTTTTATTTTTTCAAGTAACTTGAGCCATTTAATAGTTGAGAAATATAACAACAACTTCAGTGTAATGGTGCTGGAGAAATGGACATCCACATACAGAAGAATTAAATTGTACTCATGTCTATGTCCTTACACAAATGCTAACTCCAAATGGGTCAAGAGATACATGTGAAAACGGAGATGTTAACATTGCTAGAAGAAAACACTAGATGCTCCACATACCTTATACACATACATGGCTCTCAGAAAAGCACTTCTGTCTAGTTCTTTGAAAAAACTTCACACTGATTTACAGGGTGGTAGGACAGTTTGCAATTCAGTATCAGGGACGGAGGGTTCCCTTTTCCAAAAACTGCACCCCAACAGCTATTGGTTGTTTCTTGCTGTCAAAGCACTTTTGATTTAAACTTCTCTAACTGGTAGAGAAGATGGGCATTTTTAAAAATATATTTCTGAGGAATTTTTCTTCTTTTTAGATCATCTGGGTTTTTGACTCTTTGGACGTTGTTGTCGCTGTCGCTGTCGCTATATTTGTGGTTGTTGTTCTTTATGGAATTTAGATATAATATCCTGTAAGGTCTATCCCTCATAAGGAGTTTTGCTTATTTTTTGGGGGGGGTTCCTTCTCACCTATCACAATACAGAAGATTTTTAGTTTCATGAATTCACTTGTCAATTTGGGTTCTAAATTTCGGGACAAATGAAGTCCAATTCAAGAAGATACAGTGTTTTTCAAGGAGCCACTGATAAATGGCTTCCTATAAAGAAAGTCTCTAAATACGCTGGCGCCCCCTCCTGCTCAGAACTGGAACTGGCTATTGAGTCCCGCTGTTACACCTTTCTCCACCCCACTTCATAATCTGAAGACCCTCAGCTTTTGCTGTTGATCCTTTACCTGAAGGACTACTACTGGCTTCTCTGGCGATTTAAGTCTTCTTGAGCATCTCTGAGGATACAGTAGTTCTAAATGCGTCTTGCCTCACTACTCTGAAAGGCATGCTTCTTTGTGGCTAGGTCAAACACTATGTTTTTTTCCCTTGTGTATATTATTTTCAATGACTTTTCTCCTTTACAAAGATAAAATAGTGATGATTAATCAGTGGATTTATTTCAGTACAGCTCGTCCCTGCCTATTTTATTTTAACCCTTCTTTCCTCCCTCTCTCCTTTTCTCCCTTCCTTCCTCCCTTCCTTGTTTAACAAACACATGACATTCATTGCTGGATCACTTGACATTTACTCTTGTCTCTTTCTAGAGCAGACTTCTCTTCAGAGTGCCCATTCACTGGGCAGCTTCTTGGAGAGATCGTCCTAGGTCATTTTACTGAAGTGGATCTATTGTCATATATTCTTAGAAACCTGACTTTGAAAGACATAGTTTTTGAAAAGATTTTAAGAGGCGGCATTCTCAGACTATTTCCCATGCAACACTAGGTCTGTTTTCCTTTACGTATCGTTCTAAGAAAGTATAAGGTGCCAGAAGAAAATGATTGAAAATAATCTGTTCTAAAATAACAAATCATGCAGTTATAATGATAGAAGTGTTTCTCTCTGTGTCTGCCTCTGTCTCTGTCTTTGTCTTTCTCTTCCTCTGTGTGTGTGTGTATGTGTGTGTGTATGTGTGTTTGTGTGTGTGTGTGTTTTCACATAATGAACTGAAACACATTAGTTAAAACTAAAGTTCTCTCCCCCTGACAATGAACAAAGAGAAGACTTGGTAGTCTTGGTCTTATATCAGCCAGGGGGTAGAGCAGATAACAGTCCTTTGTTTATCCTAGCTTGATGCCTGGCTTGGTGGTCAAAAATCCTTTCTGCCTATGACACATAAAAAGTCAAATCAAATGCAGGCAGTACAGCGTGGAAGGAGGAAGAAAGACAGAGAACTGAGTTCCACCATGCCAACGGGTGTAGTTGGGAAAAGGTGCCCACAGATCTGCCTTCTGCCTCATGGTATGGGCGGACCATAGGACATGCAGAGCCCTGCCTACCCCTAGAGAATGCAGCTTGGGAGAAAGAAGACAGACAGAGACCTGGGGACTGCCTTGCCACCCACAGACCTACCCTTGGGCATTCCAGTTAGGCAGGCCATAGGCTCCTGCTTGCTGGAGGATGTCACCCTGCAGCACCACTCACATGGCCAGCCTGCAGCACGATCCACCACAATGTGAGAGTATGTGGTGGACAGATGGGGGAGAAAGAGAAGTGAAGCTGCTTGAGCATTATGAAGAAACAAACTGGAGACTCGAGTGTGGAGAGGAGTGTCCTGTTGTGAGCAGCCACCTAGGGTCCTGGAGAAGTCCCAGCCGAAGCTGCTGCTTAAGGTATGTCTGGGTCCATGGCTACATAGCTGCTGGGGACAGGGTCAGTGTTATTCCTACTACCATTAGGGAACATGGGGGACATCCCTGGCCGGACAGTCACCAGGGACTATATGGCTGCCCAGGGACTGTGCAGAGCTCAGCCCACCTCTCACCGGCAGCAGCACCAGAGAGAATGGTCCCTGCACCTCACCCTGGCAGCCCAGTGGAGCTGACCCTGGTGGTGGGGGAGTGGGTGAATGACTCTGCCACTCCTCTGTCACGGGAGAGCTTGGGTGCAGGGGTGATACCTGAACCCCTCACCCCTCACTACCTGTAGCAGTCTGGAGAGCTGGTCCTGAGATTAGGAGAGGGTGAGTGGCACTGTCCCTCACCAGCTAAAGCACTCAGGAGAATAGGCCCCAAGTCATGACTGGGCAACATATTACAGCTGGTCCTGGTGGTGGAGGTAATGGGGGTGGGGATGGGGGCAAGTTAGGGGTTGGGTGTAAGTTGATTCCAAGGGTGTGAGGGCAGGAGATCTGTCCCTGCCTCCTGCTGGTGGGGTCACTGAGTGGCCAAGCCAGAGCAATGCAGGAGAGAGAGCCCTGGTCGTGCCCATAAAGGAGAGCTGGCATGGTGACCATGGCCCAGACCCAAGGCTCTGAGTTGGCCCACCCCAAAATGTATTTTAACTATAAATGGTTGGGATTCATGAAAGGGCTGATCCTGCTGATCTAAAGCTGCAGGATCTCTATGACACAGGGCAACAACAGTACATCCTGAGGAGGCCAGGACTTTTATACAGAATATAAGCATTAAAGGTTTAGAGCAAACCACCTCCAGTCAGAGCCACACTGTGGTTTTTTCACAAATACCTCAGATTGTATTACAAAGTATTATGTTCTTTGCAAATTTGTATTTTCTAAATATCTTGTTACTTATATAATTCTACAAAGATATAATGGTAATTAGAAATAAAAATAAGTCACAGCACTGTGGACACCAGAGTTAGTGAGACACGGGTAACATCACGAGGAGAGGCCAGCCGCTGGTGTCATGCCATGGACTTAAGACCTCCTTCTAATTTGCTAAATGTTTGGCTTGGACTAACTTTTTTAAGTCTTCTGTACCCCAGTTTTTCATTCTACTAAGTTAAGATAATGCTTTTTAGCTAATAATGAAGATTAAACAAGGCAGAACATGCAAATGATCTTGTGGAGTGTAGGCCTAAGGTAGAAGCCATATTTTTTTCTCTTTTTGTGAGAGAGAATTTGAGAAGGGTCATGGGAAGTGTTGGAGGGACAAGAGGAAGAGGGGAAATTATATATATATATATAATGTATATATATATATATCCAAATATGAATGTCACAAAAGTAAAATATTAGGTAAAGGGAAATTGTAAGCCATAGAAACCTTTAATCATGTAAGTTAGTAAAATCAAAACTCTTAATAAGAGAGAGGGTAGGGGCTGGGGATTTAGCTCAGTTGTAGAGCGCTTGCCTAGGAAGCGCAAGGCCCTGGGTTCGGTCCCCAGCTCCGAAAAAAAGAACCAAAAAAAAAAAAAATAAGAGAGAGGGTATAGGGAGGGACAGGGGAAAAGTCTAGGTTTAGGTTCATTAGATACAGGAGCCAAGCAACATGCAGTCAGTAGAGAAATGAAATCAGGTATAGGGACAGCAACCACTAGGCCAGCACTGAATCAGAAGATGGCACCCAGGTGAAAGTTCTTTTTCAGGTAGCTACCTGGCCCTATTTAAAGAACTAAAACAATTAAAAGAGACAGTTTGTCCATTGTAGGGTAAGGCGTGCTGGAATGGAACAGTGAGAGAAACTGACTGGATCAAAGTCGGCATGGAGAAGTGTTGGGAGTAGCTAGTAAGGCTGTAGCCATATGCTTCGTGTACATTTTCTAGGTGATAGCTACCACATGTAGCTTAGACAGAATGCTGTGGTAAGGTTTAGACTGTCCACAGTACTAGAAACAGAGTGACTGAAGATGAAGGAGCTGACTCATGGCGACCTGGATACTTACAACACCACCAGAAAGAAACCTTCATTTGCAGAACCCATAACACATCACAGTGGAGCAGTACAGCAAATTGCACCTTGAAACCAGCCTTGTCAACTGATTTATGTGGCCTCTCACTTGTCAGAGTGCCTTGCCTCCTAAGCAAAGTAGACACCAGCAGAAACTAGTGAACTCCAGAGTCTTACATAATTAAGCTGTTTTGAAAGTCTTTATCATATGCCTCTGGGGAGTTTGTCATCCACCAAACTCAGGTGCTGATGCAACGATAGGATATAAACCCAACTTTTATAAACTTATAGAATATTGTTGGTGGGGAAAGTTAGGCAGCCTTCGTGGTAACTCAAAACCAAATCAACCAACCAACCAACCGACCAACCAACCAACCAACCAACCAACCAACCAACAGAAGAACCCTTCTCACCCTAAGTAGAGGAATAGAAAGGAAAGAGACGTAGAAAAAGTCATTGCCAAGAACTTGCGCAGGTCTTGATGCAAACTGAGGCCATTCCACACTGTTTACATCTAGTTTGAAAGCTGATTGGTAATGAACGAGAAGAAGAGTAGCTGTCTGGGTGCTTTACAGTTTACAAGGTAACGGGGTGACTTTTGAATATTCTTGCAATGTTCTTAATGTTGTAAGGATTTTAATAGGCTCATGAAAAGGATTCCGAGAGAAAAGTTGGAAATCCTGATACTAACGGAAGATAAACTCTTTGACTTCACCAGTGGATCCCTAAGAAAGCCTTACTTGTTGCTTACTGGCCTCATCAAAGAGGCTTAATTTGTCTAAGTACCGAACATCCTTTCCATGGAAGTTCCCCATCTGAGATAATATCCCAGGGTGAAGGTGCCAGAGCAGTAACCATTAAATGGCCACATGTGGTATTTTATGGGAAGAATCTGATGCTATTATGTTGCTGTCACATGAGTACTTGTCTTTTAAGCCAGGAATACACACGCTCATAATAAATGGCTTTTATGACTTCACATACACAATCCCGATGTGCAGAAAGTATAGAGGAAAGATTGCTTATTTTATGCAGGCTTGGCATGAACTCCATCCCCAATTATAGGCAATGAGGGGACCGGATGGAGCCAATGAAAGCAGAGAGTGGGAAATGGAAAAGATAGCACAATGCCTCCACATAATAAAGACTGCTATTGTTCAAATTGCAACAATGTTGTTTTGGTTTGTTTCTTTATATTCCTCCATGAGCTTAAATGTTTCTGTCCTCTATAGTGATGCCAAAATGTGAGCTGTCTCACTCATCAGTGGCAACTCTTTAATCTTTCTTTCTTGGCATAAGCACACAGCCAAGGTAGTCAAGGATGATTCATGCATCATTTCATGGCTCGGTGGCAGACTTTTCCTTCTCCCCTCAAAACACCTAAGCCTTTAAGAGTGGAGTTGGGAAAAAAAGTGAAGGTTGAGACAGATGTTCTCCTGTTGTTTCTGTTGAGGGTTTGTATACTTCAGTATTTCCAGATTTGAGCCGTGTGAAACATTTTCTGCAAAATAAGAAGCCAAGCCAAATTCACTGGGTTTCAGATCTGCAGACCAAATTTGAACCAGCTGGGCTTTATTGGTAACGTTTGTGAGCACGAAAACTGAGTGGCAAAAATAAAGCCAGTATTTTCCCAAACTGGAATGGACGTGCCTTTTGGCTATCCCTTCCATCTATCTTCTCTTGAGAGAATTTTGAATTTTGAAAGGACTTCAAGTAAAACGTGCTAGGTAATTCCTTGGAGTATCTATTTGGAATATTAGCTAACAAAGATAGAAGCAAAGCCAGTGCCTCTCACGAGAGAGAGTAGGCTGGGGCTCTTCTCAACCTGGATTCAAGTTCCTCAAAGCACGCTCTCGGCATATACTTCTGGAAGGAAAAACCAAGAAGCACCAACTTAAATCCTCAAACTCACACATCAAAACCTGGCCATAACGGTACCCTATGGCAAGCTTACTGGGTTTGCAGATGGCAAAGCTCTGCCCCGTACTTTAAGTACATTTAGGTGTGAATTACTATATTTATTATAACAATGCATGCAGTGTAGATTTGAATATATAATAGAAACAAACAAGCATGTCCTATTAAGAGGAAGGGCAAAATATTTACAATGATTTCCATAATTTTCAAAGCAAGGCAATAAAAGGTAGTCCGAGCAAGAAGGAACTCCCTTTTCTCCACATTTCAGTTCTGTGTTACCAGGAAGAATGAGTCTTCTTACACAAATAAAGAGATGAGGTAAACTTTCTTAAATTTCAATCTAGTTTTTGAAAGGGAAAAATCTCTTGGCTGTTTGTCTATTGGCTCCAATGCCGGTGACAGCCACCAGGACAACATTGTCTGGTCAAAGCTGCAAGTGTTACCATGGCAAATATGACATGCCCAACTCTTTCATGTTGCATTTTATGTGTGCAAACACGTGCTATTAGACAGCCAAGAGGTGTACTTCTCAGCCAAACCCAGTTTTACAATGAAAGTGTATGTTCTGCACAGTTTTCTGAACACTGTAGGGAGTATCCTGATACTGAGATGATGACAACTGTCTGCTGCCTGCGTCTCAGTGTCCATCCATTAGAACAGTGAAGTCAAGGAGACGTCTCTGAGACCAAAGTCATCCATGCTCTGTTGGATGGCCATGTGCCCACGCACAAACGGGCAGTAATAATGAGTTATTTGAAAAAATGGAGGTGGGGGACACATGTAATTGGGAGGAGGAAGGTAAACGTATGGCAGAAATCTAAGGAAAGTTGGAAGGAAGAAAAGATGGTTGGATATGATCAAATTTAATTGTATAAATGTATAAAATTCTCAAAAAAAAAAACCAAAAAAGGATAGAACTATAGAGGTCGATTTTCCTTAATTAAATGTATCTGAGATGACATAATCACAGTTTATTCTTACTTAACAAAACAGATATCACCACAGATATCATTAGTTTTTAATCAGAATCAATGTCTCTTTTGGTTGAATTTGAGGGTGTGTTTCTGTATCTGAGATTATAATATAATCATAACATTTCTCCTCTCCCTTTCCTCCCTAAGACTCTCCTACACGCCCCTCCCCTTTACCTTTCATAGTCAAGGCCTCTTTAGTTTTCATTAGTCGTTGTTCAATGTTTATAGTTAGGCTTTCTATTGCTGCAATTAAACACCATGATCAGAAGCAAGCTGGGGAGAAAACGGTTCACTTCCCTTACACTTCCACACCATAGTCCATCATCAGTAGCTGTTGGGGCAGGAACTCAAAGCTGCTCCTGCTGCTGCTGCTATTGTTTACTGGCTTTCCCCCTTGTAGCTTACTCAGACTACTTTTTTATACCTCCCAGAACAACCTGCCCGTGGGTGGCAGTGTTCACAGTGATCTGGGTTCACCCGCACCAATTATCAATCCAGAAAATGCCTTAACGACTTACCCACAGGCCAATTCTATGAAAGTATTTTCTCATTTAAGAGCCTGCCTTTAGCCAGCACTAAAAGATACTTCATTCTGATCACAGGATGATCAACCAGGAAGAAATTGTAATTCTAAGCACGTCTGTACTGAACTTGGAGCTAAATGATATCACAGATCAAATGGAGCTGACAGACATCTGAAGAATGTTTACCTAAGCATCCTATCTTGGATGCTCTTCTCAGCAGCCCTTAGAGATTTTTGTTATAAAATAGACCCATGCTGAAATGCAAAGTAAATCTCAGGGAATACAAAAATTTTGAAGTATTTCCATCTTCCCTGACCATGATTCAAAATCAATAGTAAAGGATTATTTAGAAATTACACAAATTCATTGAGGTTAAGCAATACTAAAGGATGATATAATCAAAAAGGAAATTTTTTAAATTCCTGGAAGTAAATGAATAAATATCCCAAGATGCTAAAACCTCTGGGGCGCACTGAAAGCAGCTGTAAAAGGGAAATTCACTGTGCTGAGTCCATATAGTAAAAAAAAAAAATCAAACGGAACGTAAATAAATGCCATAAAGATGCATCTCAAGACTTTAGAAAAGTGAATGATAAACCTGACCTAAAGCCAGTGGGTAGGAAGGAAGAGAACCAAGTCCAAAACCAATGAAGTAAAAGCAAAAGCCACAAAAAAATACTTCAAAGATTCAATGAAATTGAGTTAGTTCTATGAAAAGTTGAATAAAACTTGCAGACCCTTAACCAAATTAATCAAAATGAAGAAAAACAGGACCCCAATTAATAAAATTATAGATTGGTAGGGAGTATTATAACAAAATTTGAAAATGTATATGCTTAATTAAGTTGAAAAGCCTAAAAGAAATCAATGGATTTCTGGATACACCTGAAGCATCAAACTTAAGCCAAGAGGAGATTGATGATTTAAACGGATCATAAAAATAAGGAGATAAAAAGAGGGGCAAAAACCTTCACACAAAAGACAAAGGTTCAGGTATAGGTGGCTTGAGAATGTAATTCTACCACACTTTCAGAGAACTAAAGCCCAGTGCTTCTCAAATTCTTAAAACATTGGAAGTGGAAGAATCAATTCTAAGTGTCCTCTATAAAGTTGTCATTGTTCTAATTCCAAAGATAGGTCAAGTTCTAAAATGATGTAGAGTAGACCAATATGCCTGGTGAATATAGATGCAATATGTCTAACACAGACAGACACTCTCTCTCTCTCTCTCTCTCTCTCTCTCTCTCTCTCTCTCTCTCTTGGTTTGTTTTCATATTGCTGCAATAAACATCATGAACAGAAGCGACATAGGGAGAAATGTTTATTTCCCTTATGGTTACGGTCCATTGTGAGGGGAGTCTGGTCAGGAATTTAATGCATGAACCAAGGTACAGGAGCTGCAACAGAGGCCATGGAGGAAATCTGCTTACAGACTTGCTTACTGGCTTGATGTCTTAGCTTTGCTTTCACACAACTCAGGATCATCTGCCTCTGCTAACTCTGCCCTCTCACATCAATTAAGACCTCACAGTCTTGTACATGGACTGATTTGATAGAAGCATCTTCTCTGTTGAGTTTCCTTCTCCCCAAATGGCTCTAGTCTGCGTCAAGTAGAGAAAAGTAACCTGCGTAGCCGTCTACCCCAATCATGTTGACTTTATTCTGAGATGCAGGGATGGTTTAACTTAAACAAATCAAGAAATGTATAGGAAAGACTACATACATATGAGATAAAACCTCACAGCCTGCCTCACCCTAAACTGAGGAGTAATCCCCTTAAAATCAGAAATAAGACAGGGATATCACTATTCCTACTCCTTTTCAATATAGTACTTGAAACCCTAACTAGAGTCATAAGGCAAAACAAGAAAATTGAAGGGTACAAAGAGGAAAAGAAGACCTCAAATGACATTTACTTACAGGTGATATGATAGTGTCTTAGAGTTTTTAGTGCTCTGATAAAATACCATGACCATTTACATCACAGCCAATCATGGAAAGAAGTCAGAGCAGGAACTCAAGACAGGAACTAAGGCAGAGATCATGGAGAAATACTGCCTACTGGCTTGTGTCCAGTGGCTTAGTCTGCCTGCTAAGGTCTGCAGGGCCACCTGTCCGGGGATGCTATCATCTAGAGTGAATGAGGCCTTCCCACTGTAATCATTAATTAACACAATGTTCCAATGACTTGCCCACAGGCCAATCTTATGAAGGCCTTTTCTCAGTTAAGATTTTCTCTTTTCAGATATGTCTAAGTTTATGTTAAGTCAACAAAAACTAACTAGCACAGATAGGATACATCATAGAGTCCAATGATTCCACCAAACCCAAAATATCAACGTTTTCTGAAAAGTGACAGGATATCAAATTTTCTTACAAAAATGAAGACAAAATGGCAGCCGACAGATTGGGAAAAGGTCTTCACTAACCCTATGTCCAATAGAGGGTTAATATAAAAAATATACAAAGAACTCAAGAAGTTAGACTCCAAAAAAAAAAACTCAATTAAAAATGGGGTGCAGAGCTAAACAGAATTCTCAACAGAGGAATCTCAAATGGCCAGGAAGCACCTGAAGAGATGTTCAACATCCTTAGTCATCAGGGAAATACAAATCATAACAACCCCGAGATTCCACCTCACACCAGTCAGAATTGCTAAGATCAAAAACTCAAGTGACAACACATGCTGCTGAGGATGCTAGAACATCCTTACGGGATGGAGGGAATACCCTTCCTTGCTTGTAGGAGTACAAACTTGTACAACCAGTCTGGAAATCAATCTGCTGGTTCCTCAAAAAAAAAAATGGAAATAATTCTACCTGAAGATCCAACTTTCCCAAAAGATGTTCCATCATACCACAATGACACGTGCTTCACTATGTTCACAGCAGCCTTATTTGTAATAGCCAGAAACTAGTAGCAATCCAGATTTTCTCAACCAAAGAATGAATACAGAAAATGTGGTTCATATACACAATGGAATACAATTTAGCTATTAAAAACAAAAACATTGTGAATTTTGCAGGCAAATGGATGGAACTAGAAAATATCACCCTTAGTGAGGTAACCCAGACCCAAAAGGATATGCATTTTATGTCCTCACTGATAAGCTAAAAAAGTAAAGAATGGCCAGGACACCCCCCCCCACACCCTAAGAAATCAAACAAGAAGGAAGGCCTAAGAAAGGAGGATGCTTCAATCTCACTTAGAAGAGGGAACAAAATAGTCACTGGAGTGCTGCGGCAGAGAGAGGGAGGGACCTGGGTGGCAGAGAGAAGGGAGAGGGAAAACCGGGGACAGAATCAGGTACGTTGGGGGACAGAAGAGAAGCCCTGAGGCCAGGTGAATTAATGGAAATATGCCACAGCTGGGGATGGGAGGGCCTGGGATGGGAGACGCTCCTAGGACTTAATGGAAGAGACCTTAGCTCAAATTCCCAACAGTGGGGAGATGAGACCTGAAGAAACTACCTTCAGTCCTAAGACAGGGCCCCTGGTGGCAGGATGGGGACCCCAACCCTTTAGAAGATTTAGCATGCCTTGTCTCAGGCAAAACTTACATTATGAGAGATAATTTTGCACACAATAAATGTATGTCTGTTTAATCCTTGTTGAACACATGCCCTACGGTTCCCCAACTGTAACCCTGAGTTTAAGAAACCACTTCTGTTTTGTTGAAATTGTTGTCAGCCTATGACATCATTGTGGCAGTGCCAAGCCTATGGATTCTGTGATTTTCCCTATTCCTCTAGTTTACTCTTCACTGAGCTTCAGAGCCTTCCCATGAGTTACCTAGGTAACTTTTGTGACATTGCTCTGGTTTAGGGACGATGAAGGGCATGCCCATGGCAGACATGTTGGTGTTGTGTTGCCTCTACAAAACCACACTACACACCAGAGTCTATTACTCTCCAAACCACACATTTACCATTAATTATGTTTTTAATCCACATTTAAAATTTAGCTTGACAAGACAGACAGACAGAAAGAAAGAAAGAAAGAGAGGAAAGAAAGAAAGAAAGAAAGAAAGAAAGAAAGAAAGAAAGAAAGAAGGAAAGAAAGGAGGGTCTCTGTTTATATTTTAGGTTGCAAAGCTAATAAAAGTTAAAAACATTGGTTTTTCTCTTGAGATCCAGGCTCAAAGAAAACTTTGGAATTCTAAGTCTATAAATTAAAATATACAAAAGGCAAAACTTACAGAATTTACCATGGTTGTATGTTTCTACATCGATTTGTAGCTGAACTCATTTTTTTTAAAGAAATGGTTTGTTTGTTTTATTATTCTTTTCATAGCTAACTTAAAATACACACGCTTGATCTTTTAAAAAAAACACAAAGGCCTTTTCAAATAATGAAAAACAAGATCCTAGAGAAATAATCACAGAGTTCTAAAAGGGAAAAACATAAATTTATAAGTGAGTGTCTACGAATTTGATGACCTACAAATTCACCGCGGAGCCACTTTAATCCAGAAAATACAACATATTTGAATGCTTAGAGACTATGCAATAAATATGAATATAGACTAGAGAAAGTCTGTTGAATGTTCTTTGAAAACCAGAAGACTATTTTAGCACCTGGACTGAATTTGAAGGAAACTAAACTTGAATTAAAGTTTTGTGTAGACACCAAGAAAAAGTCAGTGGTTTTGGCTAGTTCAAGTGGTTTATTTAAAGACAGAACTTAACATAAAGTTCCTGGAACACTGCCTTATATTTGGCTGTAAGAAATAGTCATGTGTGTGTGTGTGTGTGTGTGTGTGTGTGTGTGTGTGTGTGTGTGTTTGTGTATATATATTTATGTGAAGGAGAGAGAGAAGACGAAGAGAGACAGGGTTGGAATTGCAATAGAAATGCCTTTCACGTTGCTCAT
Organism: Rattus norvegicus; assembly: GCF_021556685.1. NCBI lineage: Eukaryota > Metazoa > Chordata > Mammalia > Rodentia > Muridae > Rattus > Rattus norvegicus. Next base: position 84,634,151 of record NC_141541.1, read on the forward strand.
TGTTTAATTTATAGTATATAATTCTCCTTCTCAGCCAGGTAGTGAGTTCATGACACTGAAAATTAAGACAAACATTCTGAAAAATGAGCTTGAGCCTTGATTAATTCATCTTCACAGTCTTTAGGTTATCTTTTAAAAAATGAACACAGTTTTATGAAGTACAGAAAAAATGCAGTGATGTCCTATGCACCACCCCATGCACATGGGCGGGTTGAAAAGGCTGTCTATGAATGCACTGACTGATGGAATAGAATTCTGGATCCAGACCTTCACTGGGAAAGGGGCAGACGAATGCTGTCAAGAAAGAATAAATCATATATCTACTGAATGCACACAAACATGATAAATAGAGCAGTTTTACTAGCACCTTGATATCTAGGAGAAGGCATGAACAGACATGAAGAAATGGGGCTATAAAATGAAACTAAATACTAGAGCACGGAATGGCCAGAAAGGTCCTAGTCTTAAGACTTAATACAAGCACAGACTATTTCATGAAAGCCAGATGAGTGTAGAAATCCTTTGGAAACAATCCTCTTTCATCTTTATATTTTCAGGTAGATACAGTGAAACATAGGTGATGTATACATACGAGAACAAAACCCTGTTAGGATAGTGCTTTATTTGCAGTGCTGAAATGAATCCAAGTACTGAACTGAAATAGACACTTACTATTCAGAACTCAAAGAAGTAAATCTTCACAAAAGAACAGGGTTAGGACATAGGGACAGCCAGTGTTCTCATCACAGTGAAGATCTGCAGTGTGTGTGTGTGTGTGTGTGTGTGTGTGTGCGCGCGCACGCGTGCGCACGCGCGTGTGCTAACTCCTGACTCTTTTACTTAAACGTTTGAATTGAAAATTTTTAGCTTAAGATGAAATAAAAGATTGAGGGTCTTAATCTTAATTCAGACAAGGGAAAAATTGCTTGCATTCAAGGACAGGGCTGCCACGAAGAAAGAATCTATACTGTTTTGTCCCTCCTCTGTGGATTCATTGGTTCACTCTTGTGTTTTCACTGCTGGGTGATTGTTGTGTGTCTGTGGTTGTTGGGAAGACTGGACAAAGTGTGCCACCAGACAAACTTCCTGACCTTGTGCTTAGTAACCTTGCTTTCCCCCATGCAGATCTTTCTCGTTCCGTGAGAGGTTTGTGTGAAGGAGGCTCTTGGATTTGACACTGGAGACTAAATTTTTCCACATGTGGATAAGAGCAGTGGCTCCCAAACTTGGCTACAGTCAGAGTTATTTAGAGAAGATTGGTTTTATATAAGAAATTCTGTAGATATTTCTGAGGGTGATTCAAGTTTAGGAACAAAAATTTAATGTTAGTTAATTCTCTTTGGCTTGGAGTTATATTTGGCCTATTAGGGACTTCATTTATAACAGAATATTTATTCCAAATAAAACTGAGAGAACCAACTAGCTTCTGTGAACACTTAGTAGAAAAGCTTGAAAATGTGTATGGTTTTTGTACAGTATGAAGAAGAAAAAAAGCCAACCCAGAAACAAAACCTGGAAGGCCTGGGGTTGGGGATTTAGCTCAGTGGTAGAGCGCTTGCCTAGCAAGCACAAGGCCCTGGGTTCGGTCCCCAGCTCTGAAAAAAAAAACCTGGAAGGCCAATTAATGGACATGTTTTAAATTCAGAACCTAAACAATAGTTTTAAAAGTAATGTGTTTAGAAGACATACATTACTTAGTATATAATAGACACTTGATATATGGAGTTTTTTCTCAGCATGATGTACAGAGTCTTTGGTAAACTACAGGAGGATAGCTACAGGACACACCTATTGTGATGTGGAATAAGGTCATGCCACACACAAAGCCTGTTTGCTCTTTGAAACACACCTTTGGATATTATCAGATCAGTTAGGTAACTGGTTCTAGGAAAACTGGTGTAGTAGTGTGTCCTTGCTCACTGCTCATGGACATCTGCCACAAACCACAAACCCAGAGGTGGCCCTAGAGAGCAGGGGGAGAGAGAAGCCCTCACTGCAGGCAGTGCATACATGGTACTCAATTTTGCTTTGTGTAGAAAGAGAGTGGCCTGATGTAAGACTCACAGTTGGTGGTTAATTTCTAGATCAGTGAGATGAAAAAAAAACAACAAATATGGAAATTTTAACCATGGAAGTGAAGGGGAAACAGCATGTAGGAGGCCATATGCTAGTGGTAAAAAAGTGTTCATATTTCTCTGGGAGACTCCATCCACCACAACATGCCCTCCATATCAAGGCGAAGTCAACAGATTATGCAATGCAAGTCTGCAGGGTCTCTTTACAACCTCTCTGTCCCCATGTGATGAAGTATTATGTTGCCTTAGTAGGAAGGACAGGAGCTAGCTCTGGGTATCACAGAATGGATTTCCCTTCCCTAAGGCTGGCTAGTCAAGAGCCTTCTAATGATGAATGGCAAGTTTTCCAGCAAAGTCAAAGACCTGTTAGGTAGCCCTTACTTTGGAAGATAGGAAGTAAATTGATCAAACGATTGTCCTATCTTAAAGGAGTCAAGGATGCCTTATAGCTGAAATGTATATTTACTTTGGATACAGAGTTTTTCTTTTTTTTTCTTACAACCAAAACACTTCCTACAGAACACTTGTCTTCCTTTGGGCAGCAGCAACTTAGCAATGCTTCCCCTTGTACCCATGCCTTTGCCTCCTTTCTCCAGCAAAATTTAGTGTATGCAGTAAAATGTGATTGTTGAAGATCTTTACATTGCTATGATATAGTCTATGATCAAAACAAATATGGGGGGAAAGGGTTATTGGGGTTATAGATCTTTATAAAGGTCTGTCTTTGAGAGAAGTCAGGACACGGAGTCAAGAAGGAGCACAGGTGTGCCTCTCGTGGCTCCTTCGCTTGGTTCTTTATACAACCCATGATTACCTGCTCAGAGTGGCACTATTTATAGCCTCAGCCCACCCATCAATCATTAATCAAGAAAATGTCTCACAGACTTGCCTACAGGCCAATCTGATAGAGGTCTTTTCTCAATTGAAGTTTCCTCTTCCCAGAGGCCTACAGCTTACGTTGAGAAAAAATAACCAGCAATGGCTCCATTCAGCATTTCGCATGCACATATTTAAGAGTTCTAGAAATCATGGTTACTACAAAGAGGAACAGAGTTCCAAGGATGAATATTTTGTCTTTTTTCTTCTATTACATAGTCTCGTGATATATTTATAATGCATTATAGAGAGATTCAAATAGAGCAAGTTTTAATTCTATGTATTAGAAGAAAACTACATATATTTGTGCAAACTAATGACTCTTCCTGTTCTTTAAAACTAGTCTCAAACAGACTACTACCCATAATCCATTGCTCTATGCATTGTATTCTTCTATGAGTGACAGACATATTCAGACATGAATTTGTATTTCCCAGGATAATGATGAATAAATTGGGTCAGTATTAGTTGTTATATATATCTTGTTGGAGATATAGTGGCAGAGATTGGCTAGAAATACACCAAATTCATTTCCCTTTCTACCAGAAATGAACTGAATTTCTCAGCTTTCCTTGGAGGTAAGTGAAAGTGAAAGGGATGTTCAAGACACTTAGGACTGACCCACTAAAGGGTCTGGAACACACACTGTATTTTTCATTAGCAAGGTAGATGTGTTGGATGGGTTCTATGAGCTCAGAAGATCATTCAGCCAGTAGAACTTGGAGTTACTAAATAGCTCTGTGACACCTGAATTCCAATTATTTTCAATTTGCATCCCAACTGTTCTCTTTGCTCTTTGTAATTATTTTTAGGTTGGTGAGAAATTCTCTCTCTCTCTCTCTCTCTCTCTCTCTCTCTCTCTCTCTGCATCTGTGCGTGTGTGTGTGTGTCCTTGATATTTGTGGTAAATGGGATATATCAATGAACAGTCTTTTTATTTTATATGTTCTTTGCTCACTCTAAAGCAGGACACGGGATTGCACATCGTACAATTGCCTTTGAGCTAGTGTCAGGATGGAAATTTGGAAAATTTTGGGACGTCTTTTTAGGAAAGAGATAAATATCTCTGTGTAAACTCAAAAGTGAACTTATATTTATTAAGAGGGTAAGGTAAATGGTAGCAATTATGTAGCTGTTGGCTAATAATCTTAGTGTTCTTCCCTCAGTGACATAGTTAGACTATAATATCCAGACTTCTGGAAGGTAGGTATGGTCCTGTAAGTGGTTGTCGAGTGCGAGTAAGACATGTTCATTGCTGTCACTGTCAAACAATAAACACTCCAGTGTGGCTAGGCTGTTTACTACGCATTCTTTCTCTGTTCTGAGGCTGAGTGACAAGCACTTTGGTGCCCTATGGTACATGTTGGAGAGTACCTAGTCTTTCTTTGGTGGCTGTTTTTAATGCTGATGGGGTCTGTGTTGCAGTGAAAGGGAGCTTCTGCTGTTGCTTATACAGTCCAGCACAGTACCAAAGATGATGCAGTCACCATGGATGCAATCATGGAGGAGAGTACAGATTTGCATTGGTATAGACCCATCCCTGAGCATTATGAACTGCATAATCAAATAAGCCTACAAGACAGATGTTGAAAAATCATCAGGAGAATAAAAATCAAAATATTGAGGGGCAGCATATCACAACAAACCAAAACAACAACAAACCAAACAAAAACAAACCTGAACTGTTCTTGAAGTTTGGCTTGAGGTCTAAACATGATTAGAACTTGGAGAATTTTGACATGGGTGTGGTGGATGCCCAGTGGAAAAGCCTGATCTACGCTCAGAGAGCAGAGCGCAGAACAAGTGCATGGGTCAGTGTACAAAAGGGAAAGAAGCCGAAACAAGAAACACAGACAACTGTTTCAGACTGAACCGATGCAAGGCTAAGGGTGACAAGTAGAGACAGCCGGCTCTGGTAAACTGCCTGTGATTGGCAAGAGAGGAAGATCAGCAGACAGAAATACATACATAGGCTAAGCTCCAAGCTCCTCTAGTTCGTCCTGGGAGCTGTTTTCATAAAACTGTTTTGGGAATCTCAAGACAGTGATGTCAGTATACTCATCCCCAACCAAGCCCAGTGCCTAAATTTCAATTTTCTTTTCCCTAAATTAAAGATTAACTTTAAAAATACATTTCTATCTTATTAATTAAAGCTAATAAGCAGATTTGTTACAGTCCCAGGGTATTTTGTTGAAGGAGACAGCAGAGGAATAATATGCTGTATCAGCTGACAGTGCTTGCTAAATATACCAACTTGGTCAATCCAGCCTCAGTAGAGACATCAGGTATCCCTGAGTATCGATACATGAGGGAGTCTAGACAAGACAATTCACCCAAGGCCAGTGTATAAAACTTTTCAGCTAAGTAGCTAAATGGCTAATGACTTTCGACCAACGCTTTGGAGTTGATTTGTTACATAACAATGAATAATTAATGTGTTCAGCCTATAAATGAAGCCTTTTATGATTTTCATAATAAAAATCAATAAATTATAATGAATAGTAACAACACTTTAAACAGTGTATCACTTTCTGATATATGAGAGAGAAGAAAAAACAAAGCCAGAACATCACCTATTTTTTTTTCTTTTTTTTTTTTTTCGGAGCTGGGGACCGAACCCAGGGCCTTGCGCTTGCTAGGCCCTACCACTGAGCTAAATCCCCAACCCCGAACATCACCTATTTTTAGCAAGCACGAATTGTCTTTATAAACATTTTTGGTTTGGGCTGGCTGGATTACCTTTTTTTAACTTTTTATTTTAATTAATTAACTAATTAATTTGGTATCATGGAAAACGGTGGATATGTAGGTAAGCATATAAATAATAGACGATCTTTTAATTGGACGACTTACTGAAACATGATTTGCTGTGAAGCATGTGCTGGAAAGCCATGCACAAGGGTTCTTCACCCTGTGTGATGCTTCTGCAAGCACACGGCACCTGAAGGACTGTCCCGAAGGTTCCTAGGTAGGCTGCCCTGCAGCTGTCACTCCCAGAACAAGTAAGGTCTTGCTTGCCCAGCATACTAATGCAGGTCTCATCTTCACGACACTTCCCAGCCACATGGGGCCAGCATTCTGTCTGGAATGTTCGGTAGTATGTCCTAAAAGAAAGAGTGAAGAACTGGATTTAGTCTACAGCTAGAGTGACTTCACGTTAACATGTGATGGTCTCTACGGAGTGAAACAATGGCCTGGGGCAGAATGAGACGTTGGTTCCAAGACATAACCAAAAGCTGACTTAGGGAGTGTGGAGAAGAAGAACAAAAATCAAAATAACGAAACCTTGTAAATGACTCTCCTTTCCTGAGGCTGATTTTCCCTTACAGCCTAGTTGTATCCCAATGCTTTGCAGCATGATCTACTTGAGAGATTTATTAAAGAACTTTTGAAACCTCATATGATTTTGGAGATAACATTTAGACACCGTCCCCACCAAAAAAAATTTCTTTATTGTGTTTCCATGCTTTCATACCAAATAGAATTTACAAAATTACTTTGAGATTTTTTTTTTCTTTTTGATAGCAAAAACCTAAGGCTGTAGAACATATCTCCCTGAAAGAAACTTTGCAATTTCTAGTAACCAATCAGATCATCCTACGGGGTGAGACTGAAGGCCCGACAATGAAGGGTCAATGGTGGGCAGAAATACGTTAATTGAAGCCAATTAGGCATTCAAATTCTTGTTCTCCTATTTAAATTTTAATATTACGACAGCCTCCTGCAAGATGTACTTGGAGGTGGGAAGTTTCACTAATCTACTTTTTCCTCGTCCCAGTGTAACCCCGTTGACTAAGCCTCCTTTTTGTTTGTCTTCCAGAATTAATTTGATTCCTTTTAATTGATTTATTGAGGCCAATTGTCAAAGCCTAGTTTGGACACAGGCGGTGGATCCTCACATCTACCAATTGGAATACAAAAAGCTGGCCTAGGCTCCCAGGACAAAGCTGTAATCCCATGTCTCCCAGGAAGCTGAAGCAGAGGACCTAGTGTGAGATAAGTGATGGCTCCCCATAAGAGCAGCCTTGTGGTTTAGTCCACAATCATCACCGCCTGCGTTGCTTAGCTGTGTCTCAAACTGTCTACCTAAGCATGTGCTTCTGACCGATGGAAAGATAAATGCACTTTGAACATAAAATCAGATGTGTTACAAAACACCTTAGTGAGAGAAGGCGAGCCGGACAGGCTGAGCTCTGTTCTTTCTAAGCATGGCTACCTGCACATAACAGCTTGATGTCAGGTAGCAGCTAGAGTGAGAGTTTTAACTAAGAACACAGATTGCTCATATTGTCACTCAAAAGCTGTAAGAGCCCCTCCATTGCAGTAGCCCTCGAGCCCTGGTGCCTCATTCCATGTAATTTCTGGCTTCCTTTTCTGTTGCTTTCCCCTTTCACTGTTCCTTCAGAGGATGCCATGTACTTTCAGTGACTTTGCAATATCTTGCCTGTTGGATTGCTTGATGTTCTCTTCAGAAGTAACTTAAAAGACTGACTCAGTCATTTCTTCCAGTTAGGTCAAACACTCCTTACTGGTAGCATTTCTTGAATTGCAACATTTTAGGTCTATTCTTATCTTCTTTATTGTATTCTTAAGGGGGCTGTTTATTTGTTTTTGATATTATAACTTAATTACAACATTTCCCCCTTCCCTTTTGAGAGGCTAGGATCCCTCCCTGGTAGGGAGCGGCCATGGGAGTTTTCCAAGATGACCAACTTCTTCAAACTAACCAACCCTGAATTAAGTAAGAAAAACTCTTCAGTGGCTTAAAACAATCCCAGTCCTGTAGGAGACTGTATTTTTTGGTTTTGCAAACCCTCACTCTGCTTAGCAAAGGTTTTTTCTCTGTGTGTCTGCTGCATATGTGTGTTTCGTTGTTCACAATAAACACCTTTCTTTACTGCTCATTCTACCCTTGGTGCCTTAAGATTTCTCTGCTGCCCTGTCTATGGGGTTCAAGATTTCCCCTGTTTTCTAATTCTTTAACTGGTAGAGAAAACAGTCCTGATCCAGATCTCTAGACTTAACCATTTTCCTCCCTCTAATCCCCTTTCATCTGAGAATTGCTCATTACTTTATATGGTATACATTTTCTTTGACTAAACTGTCCTCTTCGACTAAAATAAACAGGCAAAAAGAGACATTCCTAACTGATGCAAAGATGGGTGCCTGATTAGTGTATATTCTGAATAAACAAACAGACAACCAGTTTTTCTTTCTTCCATGACTGTAATGGCTGGTTTTTGTGTGTCCACTTGACATAAGCTAGAGCCATCTGAGAGGAAGAAACCTCAGTTAAGGAAATGCCTTCATGAGATTCAGCTGTAAGGCCATTTTCTTAATGGGGAGTGGTGCCATCCCTAGACTGGTGGTTCTGGGTTCTGTAAGAAAGTAGGATAAGCAAACCGGGGGAAGCAAGTCAGTAAGCAGTACCCGTCTATGGTCACTGTACCAGATCCTGCCTCCAAGATCTTGTTCTGTTTGGATTCTTGTGAAGAAAAGCAATATAGAAGTATAAAGTGCATAAACCCACGTTTTTGGGTCATGGTGCTTTATTTTAACAATAGAAACCCTGACTCAGACAGTAACAGGTAACACGAAGATGAGAAAGGGGAGAAGTACACAAATCTACAGGAAATGTCTGCACCATGCTCACACTACTGTGTTCTTCTCAGTTCACAGCTTGAGAAAGAAAGTATTTGTTCTAAAGATTAAAGAGTTACCTTGCCAAAATTAACAACATTTTCAACACAACAGGCCATGAGTGGTGGTTCCTGCCTGTTAATCCAGTACTCAAAGAGGTGAGGCAGGAGGATTGTGAGTTCAAAGCCAGCTTGGTATACAGAGAAAGATCTTATCTAAAACGAACAAAAAACCCAACAACAACAAAGATTCCACAATCACATCAATAAAAAAAATTAACTACAAAGCTGATTGGGGACCAGTGAGATGTAAGAGGGATGAAGGCTAATTTTAAAAACCCTGACAAACTGAATTTAAATCACAGGACCCACATAGTGAAATAAGAGAGTCAACTCATAAAAATTGTTGTCTGTATGAACACACACACACACACACACACACACACACACACACACGCACACACACACACACGCATCCATGATAAATATGAACTTTGAAAAGATGATGTATAGTCCATCACTGTTCCACATAGCGAGTTTCTTTATTCTAAAATTCTGCATTTTACATTTGAATTTCAAAAAGGGCGCCACACATGTACCGCAGATTCAAAATGTGAATTGTCTGGCTCTATTTACACTATTTTGGATGATGGTGGGAGCTCTAGCAATGGACGGAGATCAGATGTTAGGATTGGACCATAATAAATAAGGTGCCGAAATAAGAAAGCAAGGTATGTGTGCTTTTACTCACCTGCATAATTCATCATTTCGGCAAGTGTGAATTACACTGAGGCAAGTGGGGGGTGGAACTACGTTCAGTGCACATGGCTTGCTGTGAAGAGTTTCTTTGGATTGTTGACAGGGTATATCAGATTGAGCACAGTCACAAAAAGCCAACATCTGGGCAGTGTTAAAAGGCATATTTTGATAGAAGAACCGTATGGCCGCTTGGCAGTGTTTCACATCACACAGATTTCCATTTGCTGTGCATGCTTTAAGGTAAAGGGCCAACTGTGCATTACAAACCACATCCCCTACACACGCCTCTGTCACTTCCAAACAAGACTGCATCTGTTTGAATCCTAAAAGCAATAAAACGCCCAAGTCACACAAAAGTAAGCTTAGGGTTGTACATATAGAACCGGCAAACAAAACTATGGGAATTCTACAAGCTGAGAATTCTACACAAAAGTGTACCAGGCTGATGGGATTTCTTTAAAGGCTTGATGGTGCAATATTTGAATCATCTTTCATCAATACTATAGACCTATTGTGATCCAGATTGTTCAGGAATGGACAGGACCAAAGTGGGGCTTTAGGCGATAAACATCCATGACTCTAAGTTTCTCAAAACAAGCATTTAATCTTCAGAAATAGAAATTGAACTATGTACCTGACAACGAGCTCAATGTCTCAAGTCAAAGTCATTCCTGTTCTGTCACAGTTAATTGCGAGTGTGTGGATAGGAAATTCTGAACAAAGGTTAGCACAGTTATTGCTGCCTAGGAAGATGCTTACATCCTGATGAAAACAGATACATATGACCACTGCCTCTGACGCCTCTACAGGCACACACAGAAACAGTTGACGTCAAACCTTTTAGCTTGTATTCTAAATATTCTTATGATTAATCCAAACCATTGGTTCCAGTAAAGAAGTATTTCTTCTAATACCCTAAAACAGAGGATGGAAGGGCAAAACAGTTCTCTTCATACTCATTGTTGGAAAGAACGCCAAGGTTTTGCTGCATAATTTCTGCAATTTTTAAGCCATACAAGTAATTTTGTATTGGCATATAATTGAGAATTTTCATAACATTTAAATCATAACATCTAGTTCATATAATGTAGGTAAAAATGATAGCTTATGCCTGTATCATGATATAAAGGAGTAGTTAGATTCCGTTTGTATTTATTATCTTTTTTCATGCTATCTAGAAAGAAAACAAAGAAAGTATTTCACTATTGAAAGGTTTTATGAATTTCCTAGAAGCTCTGAATGCATATGGTAAATATGTACAAATACAGGCAAATACATAAAAGCTTGTATAACACTTATTTAACCCTTGATACTTAAAATTAATGAGTGATGGGTGAAGAAATATGCAAGCAAATTGAAGAACCTCATTTTGTGAATTCACTTACTTGAAAACATAAATTAATGCTGATGACTGGATCATGTACAATTGTATAATGAAATAAAAAAAGAATCCAAAGAAAAAAGAACAGAGAAATAATCTCTGTACAAAAGAAAGGAAGAAAGAGAGAAAGGAAGAGAAATGTCTATACCAACAGATCATAAATCACATAGAAATGAGATTCAAAAAGTAATTTTTAAACCTGATTATTTAGGCTCTAAGAATTCTTAGGATTCATAGTTTTAGAGTTAGAGCCTTTTATTGACAGACTCTTTCACTGCATAAGCATTAACTGAGCTTTCCTGGGTACCAGGTGGCACACTTGAGAATGGTGGCATACAATCCCGGCTGCGGGCATCCCACAGTTTCGTCGGGAATAAACATAACTAAAGTCAACACAAAAGCCAAGAAACGACAACAGACCCGTGCAATCAGTGTTAAAGAAAGCAATGTGGTCATAATTTCATTTTAAAATATTTAATTAATGTTCTTATTTTGCAACTGTTAAGACGTCAAGCTTTTGTCTGATATAAACATCCTCTCATGACTGTGGTTGTCCTTCCTGGGCTCTCTTTGCTCCTTGCTCCTCAGCCCACGGCAAACCGACAGTTGTGCAACCATAGGCAAGTTCTTCCTCGTGCTGCGCGTTCCAACCTCAGAGACTGCATTGCCTCAGTTGTTGTTACTGTGCGTTTCTAGTTTTCTATTGATTAAGTCAAAAATCATCATTTCTTCTTGACTCCAACCTCTTATCCTTCTGACTAGGAGTTTCTATTTATGTGTTACTATGCCATATTAAATAAAATGCCAATCAATACATCAATCAATCAATTAATCTACCAACCAACAAACACAAAGTAGACTTTAGTGAGTCATACAGATTTTCTAAAATACAAACCCAGACTTACTAATACAATTAAACACTACAACTTGCAGCAAACTGACAAGTGTGTGTGCTATGGACTCAAATATATTCAAGAAACTGTCATCGACCCATCAATTTGTAATCACTTTATTTTTATTAACTGGATGATTCACAGAAGACACATATGCTTCTTCTATCCTTCCCACACCCATTCTTTAACACACGTCAAGAAAGAGACACATAGTTGGGCACAGTGGAGCATGTCTTTAATTTCAGCACTGGGGGTGGGGGTGTCGAGACAGGTCAACCTTGAGTTTAAGGCCAACCTGGTCTACATAGTGACTTCCAGGATAGCCAGAGCTACATAGTGAGACCCTGTCTCAAAATAACAAGGAGAGAGAGAGAGAGAGAGAGAGAGAGAGAGAGAGAGAGAGAGAGAGAGAGAGAGAGAGATCATATAATGTCATAACAAGAGACCAGAAAGGAAGAAAATTCCATCAAGAGGAGACCCTACAGGGCAATCTGAGCTTTCTGCTTCCAAACTGAGAGCTTCTTCCCTCAAGGTCATTTAGTCTATGGGGCTTTGTTCTCAGCCTGAGTAGAAACAACCAAGTCACTGTTTTTAGTATAAAAAATGAATTTCATTTCAGATAGTATACTATTTTTGTATGCTGTATATAATACAGTACAATAAACTATCTGTATATTAAATCCCAACCTCATGTCATTTTAGATGTATATATGTTATATTTGTATACATATACATGCATACACTTTTCCAAGAGTGTATTTTAAACAGTAGGTTCCTTTTTGAAAAGTAGTTAAAAGATAGTATGTTCTGGGGATAAACAATTGTGCGCCAATCAGACCTTCAGTGGAGTTATACAGTCATAGACAGACACATCAAAAATTACAAGACATTCCCAAATTTGGGTCAGAATCACTCCCATTTGTCCTCTCTTCCTTAATATAACAGAATCTGGAGCTAACAACTTTGGAATATTTTGATTTAAATGTCATAATCTCACAAAATATGCTTATAGTCAGCCAATAGATGTACTTTTATAAGGTGATAAATTGGATTAAGTATAACAGAAGACTGCTTTTCTACTGGTATTTAATGTAAATGAGATCCTCAAAGACAACTGCAAGAATTAGCCATGAAGGAGAGATGAGTTTGGGTTCTGGAGCCTGGCTCTTCTCTACCCTGCTTTGCTGTGGATGGCTATTTTCTCTCCGCGTGGAGTCAGGCAACGGTGTTTTTATCGATTGTATAAACTCCTGCATTTTTCTTGCATTGACAGCTTGAAATTTGTTATCATTTGGTCCTGCTACCATTCTGGCTAAAGACACCATGAACTTTGTGATAATCTTGAGTAGTCCAATAGACTTGTAATTTATAAATGAGTGATCCCTTCCCCTCAATTTACATCTTCTATGCAAATCTCATATCTCTGCACCATACATGGAATCACATATAAAGTTCACACTTAGTACTTGAGATCATCATTTGCATATTTAGTAAACATTAGAGACTCAAAAATGTACATATTGGATCTGGGATTCTCTGTTCTTTTCTTCCAGGCTGTTCATATTACTGAAAGAACGACAAATGTATCATTGGTGATAGTGACAAAAAAACCCAACCAAACCAACCAACCAAACGAACAAAACACAAACCCAAAACAAAAACCCCCAAAACAAAAAAAAAACAAACAAAGCAAAACTAAACAAAATAAAAAGCCTGGAAAATCTGTAGGATCAACTTCAACTCTTACTCATGTGACTCATGAATGTCAATATATATCCAGAATCTAAATTTTTTTTAATCAGTCCATCATCCAACATGCTTTTGCCACACAATCATTACAGTCGTGTAACAGTCGTGAGTACCATTGAGTGAGAGCTTACCTTTACACGTAATCTTCCAGGTATTGTGTTTACCCAGCAGGTCAGTGACTCACCTGGGCCATCACTCATATCCCTTAGAGATCCTCAAGAGGAGGACAAAGGATCAGTCTCTTGCAATAATAGAAGGGAACTCTGCAAGTCCACAGTGTTCTGTGCAAACACCCAAGTTCTTGTAGCAGTCACATTGCATTTCAGCTTCTCCATTAAATCCTGTGTTTGTTTCCAGGGATTCCCTGCTAAGCAATTTTCTCAGGGCATGCGTGCAACGTTCTTTTAGGAAAATGGCACGGGAAACTCCTTACTCGAGACTGTGAGAACCTGGAGAGCTATGATTTTGCTTGTGTAAGTTGCTCTTTATCTCAAGGGTTTAGAATGTATTATGAGGAATTAGAGGCGCTCTCTCTCTCCCTCCCTCTCTCTCTCTCTCTCTCTCTCTCTCTCTCTCTCTCTCTCTCTCTCCCTCCACCTCCCCCACCACCCTCCCCCCTCCCCCTTTCCCCCTCCCCCTTCCTCTCCCTCTCCTTCTCCCTCTCTCTTCTTTTTCAAGGTAGGGTCTCACTGTGTAGCTCTGGGTCTACTGGAACTCAATATGTAGACAAGGCTGGCCTCAAACTCACAGAAATTCACCTGCCTCTGTCTCCTGAGCACTGGGATTAAAGGCATGCATCATGACACATGTCCCTAAAATAGCAATTGCCTTCAATGAAGGACAGATTTCCTTCATTATGTGTAGGTCACTACATAGACCTAACACACTGTAAATGTTTCTTAACTGTTTGTACAATGAATAAATGAAAAATTGGCAATGTGCCTAAGTATTAAGTTCACATTGCTTTATTTTTCCTGAAAGGTACTTTGTCCATTTTCGTGGTATGGAGGTTTACAAACATTTAATTTCCAAGAGGAATTGAATAATAACCTTCTAGGTAGAGATGACAAATAGAATCAGAAATTAAATATTCTTTAGTTAACTCTTATTGCTCTCTTTAATGCTTCTCAATTCTTCCTTTAAATACCAACCTGAAGCAACGTCCTCCTTGAATCCATCTTGGTTGTCTTGACTGAAGGTGGGAATTTGTTCCATTTGAGCATCCTGTACGCAAATGTCTCCAAACAGGCTTTTCCTAATCTGAACGCAGTCTTTTTCTAAAGGGAGACCGCAGCGACACTCCCACAGGACCGTCTGTCTCAGGCGCTGTCTTAGGCCCACACACTTCAGTCGGCCGCTAAGAGTGCGACACTGAGCTGTTCCTGTGTCACAGGCGTTCTTAAAGTTCTCATGGAGCAGTGCGCAGTGCTCCGATTCCTGGCAGGCCTCGGCAGCCGCGACGCAGTCAGCCTTCCTTACAGCCAGTGAAGACGAATCTCTCCTTGGGAACCATCGGGGAACATTTGACCTTGGCGCCAGATTGGAGGGCAGTGGTGAGTCTTCTATGAACAGAGTAAAAGAATGGTTCAAGATTAAGTTCTTTTGCTCTTCATGTATTCATAAACTCTTTAGATACATTTTGTAGTATTTTACTTTCAAAAATATTGGAAAATTATTTCAAGGGATTAATTTCAAATGATCTGTAATTCAGGAAAATGGAGATAATAAGTTTCAATTGTGGATATATATAACATTATTACTGAGGTTTTTCTTGTTGTCTTCATTTACTCATCTACATTACACTTTGATAACTGACACACATTTTTTATTAACTTAAATGTGTAAATTTAATATATTATTTCTCATAGAAATTTTTATGAATTCCATTTTCTTTTGGAAAAGTGTCTTTACTTAGGTTCTCTCAGATTTTTTTTTATTTCTCCCCTTACAAATTTTAGGAGTAATTTTTCTTCCTAATTCCCTTAGTTCCTCATATAACTTTACTTCCACATATACACTATTTATCCATCCACATACATGCACATGAAGTAAGGCAGGGTAAAATAAAATACATACATAATTTATAATTTATACTTTGCTTTTATATATTAATAAAGTAAATTACTATTTTGCCATTCTCAATTAGCAATTTTCACCCTTTGGAGGTTATTTTAGTCTACATAAAGCCAGTAACCCATATTATGTTCACTCCATAGAAAGAAGAGGAGAAATACAACTTCACTGTAAAGCTCTGGGTTAGCATAGGCTCTGGGGTCTGTTTCTAAATATTTGTCTTCCTCTGAGGTTATTAATTAATTATTGCATAAGTGTCCCTCACATTTTCATCTTTTCATAGTTAACTTCATAGGTCTACAAGACAATCACAGTATAACTAACTTCAGGCTATGAAGATATTCGCTTACAGTATCAGCATGAAGTCTGTCCGTAGTTATATCTATGGAATGTGTCTTGAAACACAGGCTATCGTAGCATGTAAACATTTTTTTCAAGTAAGAGCACACCACGAATTGCTGTAAATCACATCCTTTAATAAGAATAGGGACCGTGTTGGCTGGTAGCCTGGGCGTGCACATTGAAATATATGTAAATGAAGGCTGTCCCTGTGTAATTAGTTCCTCATATCAGTCATTAAATATTTTAATAAGCTTTACATCTACTTAAATATCAACCTCTTTACTAATCTACACCAGCTATGACTATGAATATACAGATATGAAATAAACCAGGTTAAATTACATAATGCTAATAAACGTCTACTTTACTTTATGACGTTAGCCACTAGACTGCTTTACTCAGCTTTATGTCCATGTGCACCAGGGCCTAAGGTGGGTCTATATTAACTGAATCATAACTATTTTATGAATGAACATATGATTTTAATGTTCAAACTTTTTCGAGAAATATTTACGTAATAAAATTCAAGATAGTATGTTAAGTTTCAGGTACTATTCTGGAATCTTTGGCATTATCAAAATTGCCCAAACTTAAAAATGCAGTTGTGCATGTACTGGGAATGTTTTGGTATGCCAGGGAAGGAGAAAGAGGTCATTGGCTTTTGTTGTGTGTTTTGTTGTTATTGTTGTTTTCTCTGCAGTGTGATCAAAGGTTGTGTGGAGAGTGCTGGGACTGAACTAGATCGAATGGTGGGATGGCAATTGTCATGAACTTTTTCTCTCTAAGAGAGTTGTAGGCAGTCTGTTAGGGGCTCTTTGGAAGTAGTCTGTAATGAAATGAACTTAAGAGACCATTTAGGCCTGCACCTTCAGGCCATGAACTTGAGAGACCATTTAGGCCTGCACCTTCAGGCCATTGGATAGAAGGGTTCTGTTGCCTGGTTTGCCCATAGTCCACATTGTAATTTTAAGTGAATTTCTGTTCTGTGAAAATGGTCTTTGCATGTGAAATGCTTTCAACTTCTATAAATTTGCCTGTCCATGCTACCTGATGCTATTGTGTGAAAATGGAGTGAGGATGGTTACTAAGTTAAGAGTTTACTATCTTGAAAAAAATGAGTTACTATTTGAACAAATGTTTCAAATTATTGCAACTCATTCTACTTGTAACCTAAAACAAGGAAGGAAGACACTAATTAGTGAACTAATATCATTTTTGCTCCCTGTTGAACTGATTTGCTCCCACGTCTATAAATATTTACTACTTTCCTTGTCTTCTTTCTTCTGGCTTTTCAAATGTGATAATTCATAGTCTTCCTCCCTATTTCTAAAAGAAAGAAGGGAAAGGACATGAACTGGGAAGAAGGAGGGAAGAAAGATTGGCTGGAGGGGGTGGATGTTAGAATAATGAGAATGCACTTGTCCCCAATAGTTCTTCACCAACTTGACAACTTGTGGGTTCTTCAATTAAATTGTAAGATTTTTCTAGAAAGTGTTGGTCTTCATAATTTTTATGTGGTGCCATCCTGAAGGCCAGCTGTTCACCAAGACTTCATGATTATAATGGATAATCCCACTGAAGTATAATCTCATAATTCTCAGAACTACTGCGCTAGCTTGAAATTGTGTCACCCCCCCGTAGGTTTAAACATGTGACTTCTCACATTTTTTCCTTTACATTCTCTTCTAATCCCCCAGATATGACCTTTTCTTTTTGAAAGGCCAGTTCTGCATTTATCTGTTAAGTACACAACAGCTCCGTACAGCAAAGCATTAAATCTAATCTCTTCGAAAGACCAGTTCGGTTTCCTTACTTTCTAGCATCTGGTTTCTTTCTTGCGTGATCTTGCTGATGCTCCCCCATCCAGCACAACAAAGGATCTGTTGTTCCTCAAATGTTTGCTGCTTCATTTTATTACCTCTGCTTACAACAGCCGTTCGTTTTCCCTCCCCAGTGAGCCCAGTTCACCTTCCTTCTCCCCATTCTATAAAGTGTTTGAAGTCACAATTATTTCCTCCCCTATGATGTCAAGTACTCTCCGTCCAGGCTCATTGCAGATGAGTGCATGGCTCTCTGGTAGAACACAGCATGGTGTGCAAGGGCTACTTGGCATTTTCCCCTTTAGTTAGCGATTAGGATAATCTGAAATAGGGTACTGAGAATTAAACTAGAACTCAACAGGAAAGGTATCTTGGAAATCTCAGGTATCTGAGAACTTAAAACCTTCATAATGAACTGTCCATTAAAGGAGTAACGGAAAGGAAGAGAGGAATAGTTTGAAAAGACTAAACTTTTATAAACAGCACATTAGAATCTGTGGTTGCAGCTAAGATAGTGCTTAGGGGGGAAAATCACAATATTGAATGTTTGTATGAGAAAAAAAAGGAAACTGCAAATCAGTGATTACCAAATGTTTGTTTATATTCACAGACAGGACTCTCATCTCTAATTTTCAGAAACTGCTCTTTCTAAGAACAGTCATGACTGACTGCAGAGATTGGCAGCTGCTTAAGTCATTGAGAATAAGTGGCAGTTAAGTGTTCATCCCTAAATAGGGCATTCATATCCTTCCCACTAAGGCTTAAGGAACATTTGGAAGAGAGAGGAGAAAGAGTGTACAAACCAGAGATGTGGAGAAGTGCTATGAAATATTGCCTTTGGGGAATGGCACAGACCCTGAAAATATGATTTCATAAGAGTGCCATCTATGGGCTGGAGAGATGGCTCAGCGGTTAAGAGCACCCGACTGCTCTTCCAGAGGACCTGAGTTCAATTCCCAGCAACCGCATGATAGCTCCCAACCATCTGTAAAGAGATCCGATGCCCTCTTCTGGTGTGTCTGAAGACAGCTACAGTGTACTTATATATAATAAATGAATAAATCTTTAAAAAAAGAAAGAGAGAGTGCAGTCTACAGTGAGCCTACAGAACACCGAGCTTGTCAACAGTCAGTCATGAATGTTGAGGTATTCAGGGGTTACCGCCCGCTGCTGAACTACTGGCTAATGATGGTCTACGGGAGCAGTACTAGTCATGGGCTTCAGTTGTGGCTCCGTGTTGAGCAGAGGCTCCAATATATGGTTTCCAGCCCATGGTTACATAAATGGCCCTGGTCAAACTCAATAGGGGGAGAAAAAGAAAGAAAAGAAGGGGAAAAGAAAATGAATGGAAGAAAGAAACCCACGGAGAGGGCTAATTGGATGGAATAGATCGCTTAGATAGTGTGGAGGGTGCAGTAGTCAGAATACACTGCTGCAGAATAGTTTCTGTCAGCCTGACACAAGCCACGGCCTTCTAGGAAAAGAGAGAAATGTCTCCATCAGAAAAGTCGATAGGGAAGTTTGTGTGACACTGTACTACAACCAATTTAAGCTTATCCCTGACTAGCTTACAAAAAATGGACTCAGACTATGGTTATTTTATTTGGTTTTGACAATTACTGGTGGGTGGTAACCCCTAATCTACTCTTCTAACTGTTGGCCTGATTACCTCCTCAGAGGTGTATCCCTGATACTTGCTGTTTCTCCTATCCATGTGCTCATGGCTCCTCTCCCCTCATGGTGGCTTCCTTCTCTCTCTTGTTCTTCCTCCTCCTGTCTCTGTCTCTCTGTCTGTCTCTCTGTCTCTCTGTCTCTGTCTCTGTCTCTGTCTCTGTCTCTGTCTCTCTCTCTCTCTCTCTCTCAACCAGCCTACTCCAAATCCACCTTCCTCTAATTCCCCAGTAATTAGCTGTAAATACAATTCGCTAATTTTATTTAACCAATAGTTTTAAATCAAGGAACAAGGTTTGTACAGCAAAACCTTGTAGACTTGAGAAGTCACTCGTAGGCCTAGACCTACATAGGTATAGAAGTATGCATCACAATTTATAGCAACAGACCAAACCTCAACAGGACACTTTCAACAATGTTTGCTGAGGGAAGGTCCAGGCGACTGGTGCCATCCAAAGGGAGATAATCCTAGTTTATCCAACAAAGCAGGTAGAGATAGCCATGGGAAGCAAGCCTAACTCCTCCATGGACTCTATTTTGTTTCCTGCCTTTATGTTCCTTCCTTGAGTTTTCTTTGGTGATAGACTCTAAAGTATAAGTCAAATAAACCCTTTCTTCCCCAAGTTGGTTTTGGCTATTGAGGAGAGAAATTGTTTCCAGAGAGTAGGATGTTGATGTGATGGATCTGATTATGTGTTTGGGAAATTGTTATAGAAGCCTTTGTAATTTGGAGTGGAAAAGCCATTGAGTACTCAGAGTTTAGCGACGTGTTCTGTGGGAGCTTGCCAGTTACTACTGAGAGCAACACAGACAACAAAGCGTGGCTTGTGAAGTTTCAGATAGAAGTTTGTGATCTCTAGATCACAAAGATTCCATTGGATCCTTTTGTGTTACAGTTTGAGTTAAGAAGCTGTGGTTTTGTTCAGCTGGAGTTGACAAATCAGATGTAATGAACAAGAGTGCAACACTGCTGAAGCGAAACCTTTGCTTTCCTAGGGCATTGGATGCTGGATTCTGGGACAATTCAGCCTTAGTTGAAGTGGAGGTCTGAGGACTGCAGGGGCCATGAAGAAAAGCTGAGGTTCGCCACCAAGTAACAGGGTCCAAATCCCTAAAGAGAAGCCAGGAGCCTCCTGGTGGATGTTCTGCCTCCGTTACAGGAGACATCCCAGCATATTAGAGGTGCTAGGATCATGGGATGTCCACCAAAAGACAGCAGTAGGGTTGGAACTAGGCTACAAGGCGAGCTGTGTGACCTGAGGATGGTAAAGGCAGTGATGTGGAGCTTCTCAAGCTCTGTGGGCGCCAGAAGGTGAATAGATCCCAGACTCAGACCCTGAGTGAGTTACATTGTTGGAGCTTGGCTTTACTTTGTGCCCTGCTTTTTCCCTCTTGGAAAAAAACTTTCAAAAACAAATTTATTCAATGTAAAAAAGAATTATGCCATCAAAGCTCCTTATAAGATTACCTTAACTGAGTACAAAGGCAATTCTTTTTCTTATTTTTGTATTATGTTTTATTATTATAAAATACTATGTTTTATTTATTCATTGAAATTTTGGTACATGTTTACACTATATTCTGATCATATCCTCCCCTTACAGGTTTCTCTAACTTCCCCTAAGACCCTCCAGCGTGTCTCACGGCAGACTTCATACACTCTTCTCTATTAGTATCACCGTTAGCTCATGGAATCAGATTAATGCTCTCTATATATGAGTATGGAAACATCCGGTGGACAAGCTACCAGCATCAATATCTCCAAACAAAGTGATTCTCTACCCCTTACTAACCAGCCAATGGCAATGTCTCCTGTGCTATGGGTGGGGCTTCATGAGCTTCTCTCCACTCATACTGGGCTGTCGAAGGCTTTGTCTTGTATGGGGCTTGAGCAGGCACCCATAGCTGATGTGCATTGACTTGAGCATCAGCTCTATCTTGTCCAGAGGACAGCATTTCACAGCTCTCCCTCCCACCCTCCTTCATATACATTCTTTCTCCTCTCTCTTCCTCAGTGTTCCCTTGATGTAAGGAGTGGTTTGTTACAGGCAATTTCATCTACAGATGGGCATTCTTGCCATTTCCATTAAAAAAAGGAAGTTGAAAATGAAGGCCAATTTATGAGAAAGCACACACATTCATGTGTATGCGCGTGCACACACACCCACGCACACACGCACGCAGGAGACAACCTATCAGTGCATGAATGAAAAAGAAGATATCAGTACAACCTTTAAAGACATTTTAAAAGACTATCAGAAAATGTTAAGAGAAGCATATTACAGAGACAGAAGTCATAGTCACAAGGAAACTAAGAAAACAAGCAATATCTAATATCAATATATCAAATGGAAAATAAACAAAAAAAACTCACTCGTGACACAAAAACTAGGCTAATTCTATAACATTAGACTTACAAACTTACATTTTTAAATAGCCCATGATGAATTGTGTGAGAGTAATACTATTTAGACCAGTAAGTGAAGCAAGAGAGCGTATCAATTCTTTCTATACTGTTCTCAAGTCTAGAGAGAATGTACACTCTGTTTCCTAACAGCCATCATTAGATAAGAGAATCAGTAATATAACGTATGTCAATATCCTGCTTGAACTCAGACATGTCACTAAATATTAGCAATTTGAATACAGTAACTGTACAACAAATGAACAGACATTGGCTGAGGAAGGTTTAGGTTTAAAATAAAGAGTTGGATCAACAAATATTACCTGTCTTATTGGTGCACTTTTTTCCAAAAATTTTGTTTACTGTACAGTGGAGATCATCAGTGCAAAGACACCCTTTAAATTGAAAATGTTTTTCCACCAAAGACTGGATACTCAGGTTACAAGGCAATGGATTATTTATCTTGCAGGAGTCACCTGGATTTCATAATCACATATGACATTGAAGATATTAGTCTGGTTATAAATTTTTATTTCTTCTTCCTAAAGCACTTTTAATACATCGACCCAAGGAATCAATGAGTTAGTGAGATTATCTTCTTTTGCTAAAGGCTCTTCATAAAAGTAACCACCCCTCCCAGATTTTTAACAATAAATGAAAATACTATTGGCTATGGGATGAATTTTAATATGTGAATATTAAGCTTGTTATGGGGACAATGCTCAAAGTACCAGGCCCCTTGGTCCTTAATTTCCTCAGAGATCTCCAAAGAAGTCCTGTCTTTTGTCCCCCAAACGCTGAGTCAACACTGGGAGGGCGCACTGAAAGAGTAGGAGGGAGGGGACTTGAGTGTAGTTTGAGGAAGAAAAGGGAAGAGGAAAATGATATTATTAGATTTTAATTAAAATATACAAAGATTTAAAAGAAGAGAAAAATGAACCCAGGGTTGGGTATGTTGCTGCGTGGTAGGCCATTGCCCTGTTATATAAGTTACCAACCTATATCCCTCTTGGGAAGGTTGGCGGTGGAATGCACGAGCTGACCCTAGCGGGTATAGCCAAGGATCTGTAAGGTTCCCGTATAGTAGAGCGCCAATGTTTGCTATTCAGTAATATTAAAGCTGGTCTTACACAGGGTGACTTGGCTACAGCCTGGTCTAAGCTATCCTGTCAAATTAACTGTTTTGTTTGCTCCTTTGTCATAAACTGATATGGCATTATACTTTTATTCTCAATTTTTAACAAAAAGTTAAAGTTCTCCTAATACTTATAAAGCAGTTCATAAATAATGTTGAATAAAAAAGTCATTTATAATTACCTATATTTCATTTTCTGGTTTAAAATTAGCTTGCCTATACCCTAAACTTCTTTTCATTTCTTATTTTGAAAAAAACCTAATTGAACTATTTTATTTGTATATTTGCAGATATTTCTCTCTGCTGTACTTATAAAGTATTTTCTCAAATATTGTAATTTACTGCAAATTACTCAGATTTATATACTAACATAAGTGAATTAGTTCTAATTTATGACATATTAAATGTAATATTTTAATACAACATTTAAAGTTGCCTTAACAAAATACACATTTCATCATCAAAAATAAGTTTTTTAAGATTAACTTCTGACCTCTTAAAATATTTTACACTGAGCATATGTATGGATTCTGGGTTAGATAATTGTGTTCTCTTGTGGATGTAAATATTTCTGTTCTCTCTCAAGGCAGAGAAGAGAAGTTCTCTAGAACATCCTGTAGAATCCTTCCAGCCGTGATGATGGAGACCCCGGTAATGTTAGAACATTGCCACTGCCTTCTCCCAGAACACTCTGTGGGGGACAGGTAAGTGCCACTAAGAGTATATTATCAAATATTTATAGGTGGAGCGAGTGAAGAAACAGCATGTCATTTCCCCTTTTAAATCTCTCATTAAAGTTGTACAATATTCATGAAATGTTTAATTATAATAATCAAAGTAGAAAGAGAATTAAATTTATCATAATATAGATATAATTTTTAAAAAGACTTTGGCATAGCAAGACTAAGGGAATGTTTGTGTTATTGGTCTATTGCAGGGTTGGCTTTTAGAGAATGCTAAAATACTCTCATTGATATTAACTCAGCTACTCCAATATTTAGATGACTTTTGTTGCTGTTTGACAAATACTGGACATTGATAGACCGCTCTTATCCAACCGCCCTCCTACAACAACAAAACAAAACAAAGAATTGGGGGCATAAAACAGGCCCAAGATTTCGTGGGATTATGAGAGCAGCTAACCCCATCATTGTTCCCAGAGGTTGAAAAATCAGGTAACTCCATTTTTCTCCCACCCGGCACTTTTTATCTGGAAAAGCAGTTTCTGGGTGTGGCTAAACCATGGGCTCCTCCTTCCAACCATCAATCTTAAAAGCTCTCAGACTCTGCAGCCAGTGTAACTAATCTTCTGCACCTCCAGAATGCTCAGCGACTGGGCCTCTGACTGCTTCCTCTTAGACCCGAAGTCTGCTCTCGCAGGCTAAGGTGAGACTGAGTTTTCGTTTTCTCATCTCCCTCCCTCTGCCTGCTCACTTCTTACATGTTCTTGCAGTTACTACAATCTTTGCTGTAATCCCGCCCCTCTCTTCGAACGTTTGCACTACACGAGCTTTTAAAATATTTTAATTTGTCCACGACACAGTGGGAATAAAAATAGTACGCAAAATATATTATAAATGTACAAATGAGACTTTTTGATCACAGATATTTTTCTATTTCGTCATGGATGACTTAACACGATTAAAGTGATACTTTAATTTGTAAAATTTTAGTCGTGTTCTGAGAAGTATACTTGTAGGATCTGTAGGGAAAAATAATAATTTCAAGTTTTGGGAAAGCCACTCTCAATGTTATTATATAAGGGTCCATTAATAATTAAGAGAACTGTTTTGCAACGAAGTTTACTGACAATAAGCCAAGTGAGAATCAAGATGAAGCGGAGGTTTTCAAAGTAAAAATAATTTAGCTCCTATGGTTCTAGAAGATAACACTAAGTCTCATTGCTTTGTTGGGAAAAAGAAATCTTTTGGATGGACTTTACACATTGAGGTGTTTACCTGAGACAAGGCAGGCGTCTTCCATTGATCTCCATGACTGCTTACAGCCATCTGTATCAGTCAAGCATTGCCGCATGAAATATGCACAATCATTTGTTTGGGAAGAGGATTCGTTTTCTGAGCTTAGCCTCACGGCTTGAACAACGGTGACAACAATAACAAGAAAACAACATGTTTGCAATGTTACAGTTTGTGGAAATCAGTGAGGAAGATTCTCAAGCAAACAAACAAACAAATGCCCCCAACTGGACCTGGACTGAGCTCTACCATTCCTGGGTCTACAACCAAAGAATTCTCAGTCCACAAACCACAGAAACACTTACAGATCCTTGCTTGTTGCTATGCTGCTTAAGATTCTTAGGCAATGCTGGGAGGTGGTAGTGCACGTCTTTAACCCTTGTGTTCGAGGCCAGCCTGGTCTACAGAGTAGGTTCCAGGACATTCAGGGCTACACAGAGAAACCCTGTCTTGAAACTGCCCCTCCTGAAAGTTACAAACCAAAAGATTCTTAAACAAGATTATTATTTGACTACTCTACTCCTCACCTTCCATTTATTTCTCGACTTAACAATATTCTTATTCCTATTGTTCCGCCAAAACAACCTCTAAAACAATATTCACTATAATTTAGGTTCACGTGCACTTATGCGCACATGTGTAGGTGTTCATGGAGTCCAGAAGAGGGAGTCAGATCCCCTGGAGCTGGGCTGTGGGAACTCAGCTTATACCCTCACAAAGAGCAGCAGGAACTCTTAACCCCTGAGTCATCTCTACAGCCCCTAAATTACTTTCTAATCACCTCCTTAACAACAGCAAATGCAACACTTTTAAGATTGTCTCATCTGTCAGTCTCTGGTTACCTAGTTCCTTTGATGGTTAACCACCTCATGCAAGCATAGAGAGGGGGAGGGGGAGGGAAAGGGGAAGGGAGAGGGGAAGGGGGAAGGGAGAGGGGAAGGGGTAAGGGAAGGGGTAGGGAGAGTGAGAAAGGTAGGGGGAGGGGGAGGGAGATGGATAGGGGGGAGAGGGAGAGGGAAAGGGAGAACTCCCTGCTACCTTCTTAGTGCTCTGTGTAAGTTCTATCTTTCTCGTTCTTTTTTCTTCCACTCTCAAGGAGAATCCCATTTCTCTCACGGCTTGACGTAGCATATCTAGACTAAGGATCCAGTAATATATACTTTAATCCTAAAAGTTTCAACACCAATCCTGATAAAAAAGCTATTTTCTCTATGTGCATGCTCTAGACAAGACAGCAACGACGGCATTAATATAGGCATACGAAAAATTCATGAAAGACTTTTTAATGCATCCTCAGCTTCACTCTCCCAGATCTCTTCCTGCAGTTCGTGCCTCTGCACTTTGCCACTCCTTGAACATCCTTTTCTGTCTAATTGTCTGCTCTCCGGTTTGTTTGACTCAGTGTGGACCCTTATGTCACCGTAGCTGTGCACTTTCAGTACCGCCATTTATTTGCTATGTCTCTTTAATGACTCATATAAAATGGCTTTCATATTCCTTATCACATATAATTTAGAAGTCTCACAGCGGGGTTGGGGATTTAGCTCAGTGGTAGAGCGCTTGCCTAGGAAGCTCAAGGCCCTGGGTTAGGCCCCCAGCTCCGAAGGAAAAAAAAAAGAAGTCTCACAGCTTTCTGCAGTGTTCTCTGCCCCTTGGGGGACCACTCTCTGGTCTACAGTAAACACTCTAATTCTTGTGCTCTAGGCTACCACATTCTCTTTTAAATGATCATGATCATTATTAATGTTGCAAGGAACCCTTAACTTCACATTTTCTTTTCTCTACAGCCAAAAATTGCACACATTGCTCTTTGGTCTCCCTAGGCTTAGAAATCCCAAGGGTGTATCCTTTCTCTCCCTGTTGTATGTTCTCTAGGTTTACTGACCAAGTTTACAGGGGCCATTCAGGATTGTATTCTCAACATATAAATGCATGCTATGGGTATCGAACTAATATATGTTGATTTACATCAGATATAGCTCTTAATAGATAAGATCTATGTAAATAATTGATACGATATCCAGATATTTACAAGTTACTTTTAGAGAAGTTTTCTAAAATCAATCAAGAAAAGAACAATCCAAATTGAGTATATTTTGCAATTGAATCAATTTTTTTCAAACATGCAAAACAGACACTTGCTTAGTCAATTAATAAAAAAGTTCGAGAATCACAATGGAGTCAAGAATATGAATTATAAGCTTTGTTTGCACCAAGTCATTTTATTATTTTGAAAAGAGGGCGTTAATTGCGAATCCCTGGGGACAATGTAGAGTAATAAAGCATTAAGTAAATCAGTGCACTACCTCTTTGCAAACCCCATTTTCCAAGAAGAAGCCAAGAACATCGACTGGGCCATATATTCCACTTCCTGAGTTTCTACACCAGCCCATGTGTTTAGCTTACTGGTAGTTTTCTCTTTTGAAGATTTTTAAAATGTATTTTATCTTTGTTAGTGGCGTCTTGCCTACATGTGTGTCTGTGTACTCATGCATGATCCAAAACACAGCTCTCTCCTTCCTTACTCTGCCTTACTTGCTCCTGGCCATGGCTTTGGGCAACAGGAATTGGCTTTGTCATAAAATGTGACCATTTGATACCGAGCAAGAGCTGTGCAGAGATTTCCAGTCCTCATAATGGTAGGAATAATTTCCTTTTTTCATGCAACCTGGTCTCTGTGTTGATTTAGACAAGATGAAAGCAAGCGGCCACAGCCTTTTCCCTGAAAACCTTGAGGAGGAAGTGATATCGTTTGTGTAATTGGATATATTGCTGCAAAAAAATAAAAAACTCCCAGATTTATCTTTATAACAAAGCCATAAATACTAGAAACTAATAAGGAAACAAGGAAACATAGTAACGAGAAGAAGCAAACCTCTCAACACAAGGATTTCCGTAGAGACACTGAAAATGTGCAAAGGATCCTTTACTCCCCGGCTAATTTTCTTGGATTTGATTTATTTTGCTTTTCCTTGTTTTTAAAAGAAAAATGTAATTTAGAATAAACCTGCATTATTTCCTGGCTCTTATTTAGCCCCATTCATCAACCGCTATAGCTAATAGTAAAGAAAATATTCTGGTTTTGTTTATTAATTTCCAGTACGATCACAATTATTCCTCATCCTGAAATTGAGACATAGACTCTTAACATATCCTGAAGAAAATATTAACCTTCATCAATCATGTATCTACCAAATAGATTTTTGTGGGTGCCCTGACAAGTGAAAATGATTTGGACCAACCTCTTATAACAACCCAACCCAACCCAAGAGAGCAAAGTCCACAGTTTGCCTGCGGGCCCTGAGTGTTAGTCAAGAGGTAGAGCATTTAAGGCAGAGCTCAGCACCTTTGCCCAACTCAGCTGATCCTGATTATTAAGGTTAAAAAATAGATGGTTGGTTTGTGTAGCTCTAGGTGTTATAATCTTTCGAAGCTAAACAGATAGTTAAAACTTTGCTATCCCTTAACGTACGTATATACAGGACAATTCTATTTTTAAGATATTCTTGCATATATAGGAACTGCATATATCTTAATAAATTGTTCAAAGTCATTTAGGTTGCTTTGCAGTACCAGGAGCAACGCGATGAGCCATGAAAGGCTCATGTTTTTTTCTTTTTCTATTGAGCAAGAAAAAAAGTACAAGTTAGTAACATTAATTAGCGTTTCTTATGACATAACTCGCATAAGCTTAGATGCAGCAATCAGTTTACAAAGAGTTAAGATCGCAACAAATTCAGAACTAGCAGCATAGCTCACTCACCCAGGAAAATGAACACTAGCATGTTGGCCAACTGGAGCTGGTCACCTGGGAGAAAGGCAGATGAACTGACACCGACCAACATCCCGACTGAAATTCCTGAATAAATGGTTCCGTGTCTGCTTTTGCTTCCTAAGAGCATATTCAGTTAGTCAGCCTCTGATGTCACTGGTTCCTCACCAATTTGTTTTGAGCTGTGAACTTTCCTAATTATGTTCAAATTCAATTGCTCTCCTCAGCGTGTGAACCCAGGATATTACACTTCCTCCAGAGCTTGCAAACCAAATAACAGGGGAAATGATGCATTCTCAGCACTTCAGCTAGAACTCTAAGCTTTGCCCCCTGAATGCAACAGTCTTCCAAGAAATTTGACCATGAAGTCTCCTATTCATGACTCGTTCTCATTAAGTCAATTGCTTATAAATAAGCAAATTAAGGATTCAGAAAAGAAGCAAAGGCGACCAAGAAAAATTATTGCAAATCCAAGTTACATTCAAATGAGAAACTGATTATGTCTCAGGTTTACAAAGGCTTCAGACCCCAACATGACTAGAAATGATACCATTTCTGTGACATATCTGTGACATAGTTCTTCAAAACTTGAGATGGAAAATTACTCCTTTCAGGGATGCATAGCATCTCCACAGGAAGTTAACTATTCATGGTGTTGTCCTTGCTCTGTCTTGGAGGCTGTAATTCTTCATTCAAGTCTACAACTTCCTTGATGTGTGAGGACACAGTTACTCTGATTCCTTTGTAAATCTGTGTCTGTAAATAGAAAGTTTTATGTTTAGCAAGAACTTAAGATAAAAATGGGCAAATGAAAGAGAATCATCCGTTCCTGTGGCCACATAATTTACTGATTTTATTACATTGTTAATGTTCATTTTACAGAAGAAGAGAAATTAGATTTTATTTTCAGACTGCATAGTTTCCTAAAACCCAATGAACTGAAACTATAGCATTATAAATTATCTCTGTAGATTTAATAAATGACAGTATCAGACATTACTTCCCTGAAAATGGATTGATTATAGCTTGGTTGTAAATCATATTATGCTCGAATGTATATTTTTGTATAACAGAAGTCTACTATGGCAACATTATACCCAGAGCTTTATTTAACAGTAGAAATATAGAACCAGAAAATTAATCTCCTGCCTTTCTGAGGGCAAGAATTAAATCAAAGGGGACAAATCCCAATGATATACTAAGTATAGCAGTGGCTTGCATGAGACGCCTCCAGAATGGGGATATATAATTCACAGCAATGTTCTGGGAGAGATAATTACAAAAGTTTGCTGAGATCCGAGGGGGAATAGGGCTAGACTTCACCTCCTGATGGAGAAGTACCAGCACAACCTTGCAAACACAGTGTATGAAATGAGATCTAGCTTGGTGAGGCAATAATTGGAAGCTAAAATCTGGCATACCGTTTAAGCGCCAACAGATTTCATCATTGACTCATGCTGGCTCATTCTGTTACATGATTATACTTCGATATAAAACCTACTACAATTTCCATCATGCTCCTGATAGTTTCATTACCTTCCTTCCCAGTTTAACCCTGTGTTACACAATTATTCACATTTTCCCTCTGGTACCCTTTGTGATTTTCAAATACAGTAAAAATATGAACCTCTAGGTTTAATTATCTTTCTTTCTCATCTAAGTAATCACACTAAGCAATTGAGAAAAGAATAGTTCTCAATTTACTGGTTATATTAGTCCGGGTTTTCTAGAGTATTAAAAGTTATAGCATCTATCTGTATGTCTCTGTGTCTTTCTGTTTCTCTGTGTATCTCTGTGTCTCTGCATCTCTGTCTCTCTCTATCCGTCTGCCTTTCTGTCTGTCTGTCTGTCTGTCTGTCTCTCTCTCTCTGTGTGTGTGTGTGTGTGTATGTGTATGTGTGTGTGTGTGTGTGTGTGTGTGTGTGTGAGAGAGAGAGAGAGAGAGAGAGAGAGAGAGAGAGAGAGAGAGAGAGAGATTAAATGATTTTCAGGCTATGGTTCAGCTAATCCAACAATGACTTCCATGGAAAGTTCAAGAATCCAGTAGTTGTTTAGTCCAGGAGACTGGATACATTATCTGATCTTCAGTATACACTGGAATCCCAAAGAAGTAGACTTCAATGCCAGAGAAGAAACGAATTTGCCAGGGAGAGCAAGAGCAAGCAGGCAAAGAGTAATAGCTCCCTTCTTCTATGTCCTTCTATGTCCTATGAGGCGACCCTTCCCACCTCAACAGATCTGAATTAAAGACATCTTTCCACATACATATGAGGATTGGAAGCGGACATTCCCACTTCCAATTAAACAAAAGTCCTTCACAGGTGTGCCCCTTCTGCTTGGGATTTTAGTTAATTCCAGATGTAGTCAAGCTGACAAGCAAAAATAGCCACCATTGGTGATTTTTGTAATCACACTGTTTTAATTTTTGCCTTGACCAGGACTTTGACACCAGTAGCCCTTTCTCAACTGTACTCTCCGAAATGGCTCCTACAAACATTCACAAGCCATTGAAATCTGCCTCTGTGCAACTCTCGCTACTTGGCAGACATCTAGCTCCCTGTTACAGAAAATTTTCAGTTTCTCCCTCTTTTATCATGGAAATAAGAACATAATTCTTCTTTCTTGTTTGTATGCATAGCTGTTTTTCATCTACTGGTTTTAAAGTACTCTATTCCTCTCCGGGACTCTTCACATATCTTTCACTGTTTCTCTCCCTCATCCTCTCTCTATCTGTCATGTTCTGTCTACCTATTACACTATTCTCTGTTTTCATTATCTCCCCTTCTTCCTTCCCACTCCAGATACTTGCTCAGAGTTGTAGGGCACTTGTTGCCAATCTTAATGATCCCTGAGTTCAATCCCAGGGATCCATGTGGTAGAATAAGAAAACTGAATCCAAGTATCCTCCTTCCACACATAGGAGCTCACACAAAACAAATAAAGGCAAGAAAAGTTATTTTGAATTAATGTCACTTCAGATTTTGTTTGTTTTTAATCTAGCATCATTAAGAAGCATGCACTTTATTCCTCTCCTCAAAGTTCAGGGAGAAACCTGAGGAAGAAGAGGAAGAATGAGTATAAGAATCAGAGGGAAGCGGGTCACGCCCCGCAGCAGCTCTCTGCTCCCAAACCCCATGGGAGAGAGACCTCACCGCCTGATCAGGTGGGCACTCCTGAGGCTGCAGAGCGGAGGAGACCACCAACACTGCCCACCCCTGCCCACATCCCTGGCCCAAGAGGCAACTGTATAAGGCCTCTGGGTTCCCGTAGGGGAGGGCCCAGGAGCGGCAGGACCCCTGCGCCTGAAACACCGCCGGAACCTGAAGGAAACAGACCGGATAAACAGTTCTCTGCCCCCAAATCCCGTGGGAGGGAGAGCTAAACCTTCAGAGAGGCAGACACGCCTGGGAAACCAGAAGAGACTGCACTCTGTACACATCCAGACGCCAGAGGAAAACACCAAACGTCATCTGGAACCCTGGTGCACGGAGGCTCCCGGAAAGAGCGGCTCAGATCTTCCCGGTTGCTGCCGCCGCGGAGAGGACTTAGGCAGTACCCCACGAGCAAACTTGAGCTTTGGAACCACAGGAAGGACCAACTTTTCCCCTGCAAGAAACCTGCCTGGTGAACTCAAGACACAGGCCCACAGGAACAGCTGAAGACCTGTAGATAGGAAAAACTACACGCCCGAAAGCAGAACACTCTGTCCCCATAACTGGCTGAAAGAAAACAGGAAAACAGGTCTACAGCACTCCTGACACACAGGCTTATAGGACAGTCTAGCCACTGTCAGAAATAGCAGAACAAAGTAACACTAGAGATAATCTGATGGCGAGAGGCAAGCGCAGGAACCCAAGCAACAGAAACCAAGACTACATGGCATCATCAGAGCCCAATTCTCCCACCAAAATAAACATCGGGGCTGGGGATTTAGCTCAGTGGTAGAGCGCTTACCTAGGAAGCGCAAGGCCCTGGGTTCGGTCTCCAGCTCCGAAAAAAAAGAACCAAAAAAAAAAAAAAAAAAAACATGGAATATCCAAACAAACCAGAAAAGCAAGATCTAGTTTCAAAATCGTATTTGATCATGATGCTGGAGGA
The DNA here is from genome assembly GCF_021556685.1 of Rattus norvegicus. Classification (NCBI taxonomy): domain Eukaryota; kingdom Metazoa; phylum Chordata; class Mammalia; order Rodentia; family Muridae; genus Rattus; species Rattus norvegicus. The sequence continues at coordinate 84,666,814 of NC_141541.1, forward strand.
CTTCAAGAAAGACGTGGAGAACTCCCTTAGAGAACAAGTAGAAGCCTACAGAGAGGAATCGCAAAAATTCCTGAAAGAATTCCAGGAAAACATAAATAAACAAGTAGAAACCCATAGAGAGGAGACACAAAAATCCCTGAAAGAATTCCAGGAAAACACAATCAAACAGTTGAAGGAATTAAAAATGGAAATAGAAGCAATCAAGAAAGAACACATGGAAACAAACCTGGACATAGAAAATCAAAAGAAAAGACAAGGAGCTGTAGATACAAGCTTCACCAACAGAATACAAGAGATGGAAGAGAGAATCTCGGGAGCAGAAGATTCCATAGAAATCATTGACTCAATTGTCAAAGATAATGTAAAGCAGAAAAAGCTACTGGTCCAAAACATACAGGAAATCCAGGACTTAATGAGAAGATCAAACCTAAGGATAATAGGTATAGAAGAGAGTGAAGACTCCCAGCTCAAAGGACCAGTAAATATCTACAACAAAATCATAGAAGAAAACTTCCCTAACCTAAAAAAAGAGATACCCATAGACATACAAGAAGCCTACAGAACTCCAAATAGATTGGACCAGAAAAGAAACACCTCCTGTCACATAATTGTCAAAACACCAAACGCACAAAATAAAGAAAGAATATTAAAAGCAGTAAGGGAAAAAGGTCAAGTAACATATAAAGGGAGACCTATCAGAATCACACCAGACTTCTCGCCAGAAACTATGAAGGCCAGAAGATCCTGGACTGATGTCATACAGACCCTAAGAGAACACAAATGCCAGCCCAGGTTACTGTATCCTGCAAAACTCTCAATTAACATAGATGGAGAAACCAAGATATTCCATGACAAAACCAAATTTACACAATATCTTTCTACAAATCCAGCACTACAAAGGATAATAAAGGGTAAAGCCCAACATAAGGAGGCAAGCTATACCCTAGAAGAAGCAAGAAACTAATCATCTTGGCAACAAAACAAAGAGAAGAAAAGCACACGAACATAACCTCACATCCAAATATGAATATAACAGGAAGCAATAATCACTATTCCTTAATATCTCTCAACATCAATGGCCTCAACTCCCCAATAAAAAGACATAGATTAACAAACTGGATATGCAACGAGGTCCCTGCATTCTGCTGCCTACAGGAAACACACCTCAGAGACAAAGACAGACACTACCTCAGAGTGAAAGGCTGGAAAACAACTTTCCAAGCAAATGGTCAGAAGAAGCAAGCTGGAGTAGCCATTCTAATAGCAAATAAAATCAATTTTCAATTAAAAGTCATCAAAAAAGATAAGGAAGGCCACTTCATATTCATCAAAGGAAAAATCCACCAAGATGAACTCTCAATCCTCATCTTCGGTTGGTTTATATACAAGTGTGCAATTTCTAGGCTTGAAAGTATAATGATGCTATCTGGTGCTGGATAGAGGAGCCTTATTTTTTATTATGGCAGCTTGCTATTTTTGTAACATGGTGATTTGGTTGAACACAATAAAGTACAGTAGTAACTGATCTCCCCTTCTTCCTGGATGAGTGAGGAGATGATTAAATGTTGATGTCAGCATCCTTGAGCATATTCAGATGAGCTTCTGCTTCTGTTGAAAAGGATGCTGTGTTTGATTGTGGTCCGAAGCTTTGAAGCACTACTTGGCATCTCCTTCCTTGGAGGTCTCACTGTTTAAACATAACAGATTTGATAGCTTGTTGGTAAGGTGAGGTCCAGCTTGTCTCCACTAGGTCATCTTCATGTGAATCCGGTGGTTATACGGTTTTGTTCTAGGGATATTTCATTTTTTAAATAACGGTTTTAGCTGACATTCATGGAGAGAATGAATCCTTAGAACTGTGCCACTAGTGAAAGGAAATCCTGTCTAGAGTATGTTTCTTTACAAAGCTGTGTCACACCATCCTTTGGGCTCTCTGCTGGAAAAGTAGAATCAAGTCTCAAATAATGCCTTTTAAATTGTATCCTCTAGTATTATAGATGTAGGACAGTACTGTATCATACCTCTGTGGATGTAAAATAGCTTGTACCTGCTTTATGACACGTAGTAGTGACCGTGCTTTATCAGAGCTGTTTTTAATGATGTTGCTCAGAATGTTTTCTTTCCAGATGATGATTGAGAAGCTAATTTAAAAAAAAATGGTGCCAGGTACCACAAGAGTAACATAACTGTGCTGTTTTCTCGGGTTTTGTTTTTTTCCTTTTTTTTTTTTTAATGGAGTGTGCTGGATGTCTCTACAGTTTTGTTCAGATGACTGCAGAACCTGGAAAAGCTGTTGCTGCTGTTGATGCATAACACACTGCTATTATTGGTCTATATATATATATATATATATATATATATATATATATATATATATATATATACAGATAAAAAAAAGATTACACGTCCTGGGAAACTTGGGTAGGGAGATGGTCCAAGTGGTGCACGAACAGAACATCACACCAACTTCTCCTTAAGTCTCTTCACCTCCTATACTAAAGTTTACCAGGATCCTTGACAATAAAGCTTTTCTGCTCTACCCGTAGCCCTGTGGGATGGGACTCTTCAGCACAGGAACCTTCTCTGTTTGCTGTATGTGTTGTGATGGATAAAGCTGTCCCAAGAGCTAATTATCCCAGGATCAAATGAGCAGGGCATGCAGTCCTACAAGGTGCAGAGAGCTCAACCAACAGCACCTTTCACACAAAGTCACATCCGCAAGTGAACAGGCAATTATAACAACAACTTATTCTCCCCCTGGTGTCTGACAAGCAAGCTGTACACCGTTTTCAGGATGCATTTTGATGACAGGACATTACAACATTAAAAAAACAAAACAAAACAAAACACAGGAATCTTATTAAAATCAAGTTGATGTGATTTGATCATGAGTTAAAGATTCCGATGCCCAGGTACTCTTTCTGTATTGATCTCCCAAACTTCATACATACTGTAGACTTTATATTTGTTTTTAAGTAAACTGTAGTCAATGTAATTACTGCATTGTATGATACCTTAAAAATATTTTAGTATTGTTCTTATCATTTCAGTCAACAGTTTTTAGAGGTATAAAGTGCAGGGTTTTGGGGATGGCTCAGCCAGCCTGTGGTGTGAGCATGAGGGGCTCACCCGTGAGGAGCCAGGCGTGATGCTCACATCTCCAATCCTAGCACGGGACACAGACAGGAGGATCCCTGAAGCTTGCTCACTGGCCAGCCTAGCTGAAGAATGAACTCCAGGTTCAGTGAAGAGATCCCCTCCTCCTCCCTAGACACCATTAGGATGCCTCCCACTCTCTCTGCTCTGGGGACACTGGACTGCCATGAAGCCGCCACTGTCCAGAGAGGCTCAGGGGATGAGCAGAGATCACGGTGGCTGTGATCATCAGTCTCTGCATCCAAGTTTATATGGGAGTTGGTCTAGCCTTCACCACAGGACAACTACGGACACCTGGGCTAGACCAAGGAGAAAGAGGTACTGTGAAAGCCTTCTGGTCCCTTTCTCAGAGCACGCATTGCCAGGGAGTTGAACAAGGTAATACAGAGGGAGCCATAACTTAGAAGCCCACAGTCATTACTGTATATGAAATAGGAAAAGAACGGGCCATAGCTGGGCTTGCTATCAGTCATGTAGAGAGAACACTCCTTGTCATTTAAAAAAATGAAGTTTACAAATATATAACTGATCAAAGAAAAAATATACATACCTGAGAAATTTTAGCAATATATCATATATAAAACAAATGCAAATAAAATTTTAACTTATGCTTTGTAAGTTAAATGCAACTAAGAATCTTATATCTATCAGATTTGGAAAAATTAAAAATATATTTTAAGCCAAAAAAAAAAGAATCAGAGGAAATAGAGGACTGCTTTCCTCTAATTCTTGAGTGTGTGAACGGGTGGGTCTCTTATTCTTGTGCTTTCCCTTGGGATCTTTTCCATCTGTAGGTTTGTTTTGTCCAACTTCATTGTGAGAGCTTTTGTTTGCTCTTACTATATTTTATTTTGTTATATTTTCTTTTTATCTTTTAGAATCCTATTCTTTTCTAATGAGATATAGGAAGGGAGTGTATCTAGATGAGAGGGGAGGTGCCTATTGGCATACAGACAATTCCACTAGGCTCCTCCCTAGAACTTGGCGACAGACACTTAGCAATGGCAACCAGGCGCCAGCTAGCCAGGCATCCAGCTTAGAAGAAGATTGTTCTTCCTATCCCACTCTCTCTCCCTTTCTCCACACTCTCTCTTTCTCTCTCACCACATGTTCCCAGCCTTTCCCTCTCTTCCTCTCTCTCTTCTTTCTCTCTCTGTCCTTGTCTGCCCTCCCTTTTCTCTGTCTCTACCCCTTTCCAGGTCCCTGCTTCCTTCCCCTTCTTCCCCATAATAAATCTTTATACTAGGCCTCTCACATGGCACGATTCATCAGGGGGACAGCATAGCATGGGCCCAGCATGCTACTCTCCCCCCTCCCCATTATACTGTGTTAAAACATAGCAGTAGAAAAGAACTGGGGGGTGGATAGAGGGAGGGAAACTGAACAGGATATATTGTATGAGAAAATGATCTATTTTAATTAAAAAGGAAAAACATATTCTCATATAATTCTGCAAAATACCAATCTTGATATACTATAATGGAATCTAGGTGAGCATATCTCTTTTTGCTTCCTGACAGGAAAATTACACACAGGTTGGGTGTATCTGAATGGATCTTGTCAAGTGGCCTTTGGTTTCAAAGGGTCAAATAATAAAAGCAACTCTAAACAAACCAATAAAATGCATTTTAATTTTTGAACTAATATTTATACTAACATTATTTGTGAATACTATGAACTATAATTTGTCCTAAACATTTATGTTTCATCATCGTTTATGTTTCATCATTTGTTTGTGTTTCATCATATTGCAGATTGCCTATGATGTAGAAGTTATTACTTTTATGACTAGAGAGAAGGCTGAGTCAGTAAGATGCCTGCCGTGCAAGCTTGAGGGTCTGAGTTTGGGTACCAGCATCTAAGTCAAAATGAGAATAGTGGAATCCGCCCATAACCCCTGGACTTAGGGGGCTATGGAGTTTTGGAAATGGCAGATACCTGGAGCTAACGACCAGCCAATTTGGCCAATTTGATGAATGCCAAGGTGAGTAAGAGTTTTTTAAAAAACAAAACAAAACACCTGAAGAAGAGCCTTGAGTTGGATCTCTGACATCCTACACACACACACACACACACACACACACACACACACACACACACACTCACACACACACACACACACTCAAACATGTCATGCATAAACATGTGTACCCACATACGCATACATACGTATACACACATTCAAATATGTCATGCATAAATATATGTACCCACATATGCATACATACGTAAATACACACACTCAAATATGTTATGCATAAACATGTGTACCCACATACACATACATACATATATACATACATACATACACACATACATACACACAGATACACACACACATACACACACATTCAAGCACACAAAAAACCTGTTTTTACTAGTATTATTGATGGTCACACGAATACAGAAGATGTATTTTTCCAAGGTCACAAACAAGGTTAGCTCTTCAGCTCATGATAATAATCACTGTAGAACATCGCTTCTGTTTATAAAGTAACATTAATCAATTAGCATTAAAATGTCTGATCATGTTTCTCTCTATATTTATTAAGGTTTTCTAAACAACCAAATAAATTAACTATTTCTGCAGATATTTTGACAGTTTAGGAACAAAGAGTACTCCGTACAAACGTGTTATATATAGAAATATTGATAGATTTATAGAGACAACTATTTCAGCTTCACATCTAGCATTTGAATTTTATCCAGTTATTTTATATTTATAGTGTCTATGTTTTGTTAGTATATTCTCAAACTTATAGAAGTTTATGACCTTGGGTTGTACGTCTAATCCTGGCATAATTCCCCTTTTGTCATATTTTCCTCTTAAAAATTACTTTGCCTAGTTAACACTAACTATATTTTTTTGTACATGCCATACCTAGAGTATCTTTGTTCAGAATTTCAGTTTAAATTTTTTATTAATTTAAATATTCTTGTTACAAATGACTGGTATCTCGAATCTTAGTATTTGGCTTTATTATAATAATATACATTTGTTCTACGCTTTTGTTTACATTTTCTTACTCTTGGTGGTTTCTTCAAATTACATTTTAATATTTGGTTTTATTTGTTTCATTACATGTCTTTGTGTAACAATGTGCATAAATGCACATCTTAGGGAAGACCAGCGCCATCAGACTCCTAGAGCTGGAATTGCTGCCATTATCAGTTAACATGTGGGTTCTGGGAACTGCATTTGGGTCTTCTCAAAGAGCTCTTAACAGCCGCACCATCTCTCTCCATCCCCTTGAATTCTATGGCTCTAATTATCCACCCGTCTGACAAGTCTCCTGAACTATCACTCCTTCCTGTCAAGGATCAACGTGTATTTTAAACACTTGTAGAAATGTGTTACTGCAGAAGGCTTGGTTTCCCAGAGAATACCTATGTAGCTTTTCTCCCCAAATCTTGCTTGAAGTACCAGCTAGGCACTTTGTACTGTAGCCTCCTCGAGTGTTGAAGCTGTCACTCACTCTTCTCAGAAAGGCCCTGCGAAGTACAAACACAGCTATCCTGTTTCATTCAGTCTCTTCCTCCTCCCTTTTTTTTCTTTTTTACTGTAATTGTGCATAACAGATGCAGTTTCAACGGCACTGGGATGGATGGTCTCCAGCCTGAGAACTTTCAGGCTGTAATTGGAATCCTAGGCCTGTATCCTCTGCAGGCTGTAAAGTGATGCCTTTTCCAATCTAAGGAGTGGAATCCTCAGTCCCACCCTGCAGCATGTGAAGGCACATCCTCTCCTCTGGACCCTCTGTATTACAAAAGGGAGGAAGATGCACAAACTCCAGCTTCCATAAGCCACTCACTCAACTTTGTGTTCTGCATGTAAAGTGAATCCCACCAGTAAATACTGAATTTCAGTTTGAAACTGTGAATGTGGGTATCAAAATTTGTCGCTCTATTTCTCATCTTTGCCTTCTCTTTCTTTTAGATCCTGGCTTTAGCAGTAATTAGTGGTATTTTAAACAATAATCTTCCTGGAAAATTTCTTTTAGATCTACTGTCTCAAATTGTCAACCTTTGATATATTATGATTCAGAGACCACAGACCCATAGTTTCTTTTCCCACTTAGATGCAAAATCTAAGAAGGATTTAAGGATTATAGGATAGGCTACATAGTGTAGTGTGTTACAGCATGTCAGCAGACAGGTGTGGCCTATTGAGAGACAGCAACTGAGGGAAATGGTGCCCTGCTAAAGAGCTTCAGAGACTAGACCTGGGGACGGGTTTTTGATGTAAGAGGCTTTGGGGTAAGAATTCAAGAAAGGAAGAAATGTGTCTGATTTTCTTTTATTGATAGTAATATACCTACATACTCCTAAGAAGGTGTGGAAGAAGGGGAAAGGGAGAGAGAGGAGAAAAGGAAAGGGGGGTGGAAGGGAGAAAGAGATACAGAGACAAGAGAAAGACAGAAGCACAGAGACATGGAGACATGCGGACACACACACACACACACACACACACAGAGAGAGAGAGAGAGAGAGAGAGAGAGAGAGAGAGAGAGAGAGAGAGAGAGAGAGAGAGACCTCTCTGATGTCTATCTTCAGGTCTCAAATTCACAGGTGACAGGGTGACAGAACTACTAATGCCTGCTTCAGGATGTGAATTTTCCTTGTCAGTCCTTTGGTTGTTTGCCATTTATTTCATAGCTCGAGTCTCAAATTTTCTTTTGATGTCCATCAGTTTTTACATGCCCAGTGCCATTTCCTGTGAGAGCCCATTTTCTCTTTAAATGATGTGCAACTCCTGGCAAGAGGGTTCCCTCTTCTTCTCAATGGGAATGTATTACTTCAGCCCAGATCAACCTTCCTTCCATCTGCTTGTAAACCCAAAGATGTGTTTCTATCCAGAACAAGACATTTGTTTATTTTTTAAACTTAACTTTATATTTTAACTTAAAATATTCTTTGCCTTGTGTAGATATGGGTAAGAATTGAATCCTTTTGATCATAAACATTTTCAAATAGTGTCTAGCTAAATAGAAAACACTGTAATTTTTTCAGTACTCACTATTCTAATTTTAGTTTGATGTCCTGATAAAACACTGTAGCCAATGCAATTTGGAGAGAAAAGGGAATATTTGGCTCACATTTCCAGGTTATCATTCATTGTAAAGAGCACTCAGGGAAGACACAAGGCTAGAATTTAAAGCCTAAGGAGGAATGCCATTTGCTGGATCACTCTCTGGCTTGCTTTCGGACTCACATTCTGCTAGCTTTCCTATACAATCCAGGACCACCTGCCTGGGGATCATACTTCTCATAGTCAGCCAAGCCCTTCTGCACCAATTAAGCCAATCACAACAATGCATCACAAATATGTCCATGGAGCAACCTGATAGACAACTGCTCCAAGATGTTTTTAAAGTAATTCTAGGCTATGTGACGTTTACAGCAGTGAGTTCTACCAAGGATTTCTGGAGAGATGGCTCAATGGTTAAGAGGACTTGATGCTTTTCCAGAGGACCCAAGTTTGGTTTCCACCACCCACATTAGGTGTCTTACAACCATCTATAACTCCAGCTTGAGGAGATACAGTGCCCGCTTCTGACCTCTATTGGCACCCATACTCAGGTGCCACGCACACACAGACATACACATATATGTAAAAATAGAAATGTCTTTAAAATAATGCTTGGTGGGTCATTAGCCTCATCTAACTTTGTTCCTAACCCTTAAAAACTAAGTGAAATAAAGTACTGAGTGGAAATCCTTCACCTCCTTAGTTAATAAGGAACCAATTTTTAAAGGGGCTACATTTGGGAGGCACTGAGCTAGGCAGCGACTGGCACACAAATCGTTTGAATATAACATGGTCCCTCTTTGCAAATAACAATATCTTAATAGGAACAAAAAGGCCCAGTTTTACATTGACTTGAGAAGAAAACTGGTACTATAAGGCACGTAAGGGACACTAAAGAGACTGAAGAATCAGTAACATTAAAAAGACAATTATACTTATTTCAAATATGTTTACCTTTTAACTTTAAGAACATTGTATCTGTATTAGTTTCTTGCCTTGTTGCTTTCTTTTCCTGATAGGGATATGAAAGGCATAACATAAGGGAGAAGGGGCTTATGGGGCATAAAGTTCAAGATTACTGTCTATTATGGTGGAGGAAGCCAAGATGACAAGAGTTGAAGTAGCTGGAAACACCCTCAGGAATGGAGATCAATGAGTGTGTGTTGTTCCTCAGCCCGTTTTATCCAAAATGTAGTTTAGGAGGAGAGCCATGAAATGGTGTCATCACAGTGGATGGATCTTTCCGTATCAGTTAACAAAGCTAAGGCAGTTTCCTAGAGACCCTTCACTCAGATTATTCAAGCTGACAATTAACGGTAATCTTCAAAATGACTGAGATGTATATCAAGACTTGGAGAAAACATCAAGACTTGTGAGAGAACTAAAGAGGCATAAAATCTCAAAAACAGTTTTTGGAAAATTTTTCTGAATAAAAGTTATCTTTGTGCACTATTGTAGTGTATTTGATTAGTAGAGCACAACTGGGTGTCCCAAGATAAATAATTCCAGGTGGCTCACACTTCAGCTGAGGCATGGAGGAAAATAACCTTTCCCATCCTCAGAGAAATTCGGGTTTGACAGCTCTTACCCATACATGGCTTTATCTTTGAGACGGAGACCCTAGATATGCATTTGTTATTTTTCCATATTTAAAAAGTTAAAGTCTTGTATCTGTGATATAGGTTTAGTAACTCTAAGAAAAATTATTTCCTGAAACTACATGCATATAAGTACATTTATATCGTCTCCCTCGGTTTTGCTTAACACCCATGTCTTGAATTTTCTAGTATTTTTAAATTCCTGGCTTTCTAAATGACTTTCTTCTTTCTTTCTTTCTTTCTTTCTTTCTTTCTTTCTTTCTTTCTTTCTTTCTTTCTTTCCTTCTTTCTTTCTTTAAACTGTCACTTTAGTGCCAAATACAATCTTAAAAAACAACATAGCATGAAGAGGAGGCAAATAAAGAAATAGAGGTAATAAGGAAAACTATTGGAAGAAAGTAAAGAGCTGAAGGGCGATGATTACATATACCATTAGCCATGGGATTTTGTATATTTACAAAGGTGGGATGGAGCAGGCTACAGATTTACTTGCTATCCATCCTTCCAGCCCTAGTAATGATTCTCTAGAGTGCTATTATGGTGTATAAACACACACACACACACACACACACACACACACCACACACACACACAAAACACACACACACACACACACACACACACACACACACACACCTCCTCTGCAATAGACAGCAGATCTGCCTGTGGTTAATACAAGGATGAATTCAAAATACTGAAGAGCAAAAAAATATTGCTAACACCCATGGAAAACCTTCCAAAGAGACCATTTTCTGTGATAGGTCTTGAGATGACAAAGGGCAGAAATAAGTTCTCTGAGTTTTTTGTATCTATGAGTCTTAGTCAGGATTTCTATTCCTGCACAAACATCATGACCAAGAAGGAAATTGGAGAGGAAGGTGTTTGTTCAGCTTACACTTTCCACATTGCTGTTTATCACCAAGGGAAGTCAGAACTGGAACTCAAGCAGGTCAGGAAGCAGGAGCCATGGAGGTAGGGGCCATGGAGGAATGCTACTTACTGACTTGCTTTCTCTGGCTTGCTCAGCTTGCTTTCTTATAGAACCCAAGACTATCAGCCCAGGGATGGCACCACCCTCAAGGGGCCCTCCTACCCTTGATCGCTAATTGAGAAAATGCCTTACAGCTGGATCTCATGGAGGCATTTTCTCAGGGGAGGCTCCCTTCTCTGTGATAACTCCAGCTTGTGTCAAGTTGACACACAAAACCAGCCAGAACACTATGGTTAGCTTCTAAAAGTCTATCTGGAAGTCCATTGCTAATAAAGCCCCAGGTGACCCCATCTGATAGTGTTGGGAAGTTTAATTTTGACATTTCATGTTGAAAATTTATAGCAGGAAGAACTTCTATGAATCTGGATTTAAGGCTAGAATGTGGCCATGTTATTAGAGAGGAACAGAGCTGCATAATTTAGGTCATGTGATGGTGAGAGTATGTTGAAATTTCCAGAACATTAAGAAACCAAACAATGAATGGGCTAGAAATGCATCCTTCCTAGGCATCCAATAGCAAATGCTCTAAATGACTAAAGGAATTGTTGTCCCCTTGAGGCATAGATAGATACAAATTGAGAGGGAGAGGAGAGGAAGAGAAAATATCTACTCAGCCAACAGAAACCAAGAAAAAGCTGGTCTGACTATTAAAATATTTGATAGAAAAGATATCAAACAAAAACATCTAGGAAATATTAAGACCATTACATATTTAAAAGTAAACAAATGCAAATCTTTATGCATTGAATCTCAGGAATCCTAATTTTTTCATAAGACAAACATTAAAAGGTCTGGTTAAGACATCAGCTAAATCTTGCTATAATAATTACAGTAATGGCCAGAGACATTCACTAGACTTCCTATTTATTATTAGATAAGTCTTCTAAACTCAAAAACTAAAAAAGAAAATTTACAACGTAACTCAGCTGGACTTAATAGATACTTATAGCATATTCTATTCAACATGTAGGGAATGTACATTATTCATAATGGCCCATAGAACCCTCCTGAAAACTAATTATACTATAGGCTTCTAAGACAGTGTTTACAAGTACAAAAGAATGAAAAAAATACGTTAGAGGAATGAAAGTAGAAATCAACATTAGAGGACCTATAGTGTGCAAGTTAACCCTGTCCACTTGAGATTTATCAGCTCCCCTTATGTGCTGTCTGTGACAGTGTTTCTATCAGGTTAAATGAGAGTGGGAGAGAGCCACTCCAGTGTGGACAGCATCATTCTGTCAGCGCAGGACCTGAGCTTAACAGAAAAGACAAAAGAATGGGCTGGAACAACAGTACCATGGTTGAGAGTGCTTAGAAGAAAACTTCCCTAACCTAAAGAAAAAGATGCCCATGAACATTCGAGAAGCCTACAGAACTCCAAACAGATTAGACCAGAAAGGAAATTCCTCCCATCACATTATAGTCAAAACACCAAATGCACAAAACAAAGAAAGAATATTAAAAGCAGTAAGGAAAAAAGGTCAAGTAACATATAAAGGCAGACCTATCAGGATTGTACCAGACTTCTCAACAGAAACTATGAAAGCTAGATGATCCTGGACAGATGCCATACAGACCCTAAAAGAACACAAATGCCAGCCCAGAATACTATATCCAGCAAAATTCTCAATTAACATAGATGGAGAAACCAAAATATTCCATGACAAAACCAAATTTACACAATATCTTTCCACAAATCCAGCCCTACAAAGGATAATAAATGGAAAACTCCGACACAAGGAGAGAAACTACACCCTAGAAAAAGCAAGAAAGTAATCTTGCAAGAAACCCAAAATAAGATAGTCACACAGACATAATTCTACTTCTAACATCAAAAATAGCAGAAAGCAATAATCACTAATCCTTAATACTCTTAAAATCAATGGACTCAATTCACTAATAAAAAGACATAGACTAACCGACTGGATAAGTAAACAGGATGCAGCTTTTTTGCTGCATAGAAGAAATGCACCTCAATGACAAAGACAGACACTACCTCAGAGTAAAAGGCTGGGAAAATTCTTTTCCAAGCAAATGGTCTGAAGCAACAAGCTGGAATAGCCATTCTAGTATCAAATAAAATCAACTTCCAACCAAAAGTGATCAAAAAGGATAAGGAAGTACACTTCATAATCTTTGAAGGAAAAATCTTCCAAGAAGAACTCTCAATTCTGAACATCCATGCTGCAAATGCAAGGGCACCCACATTCATAAAAGAAACTTTACTAAAGCTCAAAGCATACATTGCACCACACACAATAATAGTAGGCAACTTGAACATACCCTGTCATAAATGGACAGATCATGGAAACAGAAACTAAACAGAGACACAGAGAAACTAACAGAAGTTATGAACCAAATGCATTTAACAGACATCTATAGAACATTTCATCATATATATATATGTGTATATATATATATATATATATATATATATATATATACCTTCTTCTCAGCACCTCATGTTACCTTCTCCAAAATTGACCATATAATTGGTCACAAAACAGGCCTCAATGGATACAAGTAGATTAAAATAATCCTATGCATCCTATCACATCACCACAGACTAAGGCTGGTCTTCAATAACAACAAAAAGAACAGAAAGCCCACATACACATGGAAGCTGAACAATGCTCTACTCAATGACGACTTGGTCAAGGAAGAAATAACGAAAGAAATTAAAGACTTTTTTAGAATTTAATGAAAAAAATGAAGGCACAACATACCCAAAATTATGGGATACAATGAAAGCAGTGCTAAGGGGAAAACTCATAGCTCTGACTGCCTGAAAAAAGAAATTGGAGAGAGCATACACTAACAGCTTGACAGCACACTTGAAAGCTCTAGAACAAAAAGAAGCAAATTCACCCAAGAGGAGTAGATGGCAGAAAATAATCAAACTCACAGCTGAAATCAACCAAGTAGAAACAAAGAGAACTATAAAAAAATCAACAAAACCAGGAGCTGTCTCTTTAAGAAAATCAACAAGATATATAAACTCTTATCCAGACTAACCAGAGGGTAGAGAGACAGTATCCAAATTAACAAAATCAGAAATGAAAAGGGAGATATAACTACAGAAATTGAGGAAATTAAAAAATATCAAAAAGATCCTACTATAAAAGCCTATACTCAACAAAACTGGAAAATCTGGAGGAAATGGACACTTTTCTAGACAGATACCAGGTACCAAAGTTAAATCAGGATCAGATAAACCATCTAAACTGTCCCATAACCCCTAAAGAAATAGAAGCAGTCATTAAAGGTCTCCCAATCAAAAAAAGCCTAGGACCAGATAGGTTTAGTGCAGAATTCCATCAGCCCTTCAAAGAAGACCTAATGCTCTTAAAATTATTTCACAAAATAGAAACAGAGGGAACACTAACCAATTTGTTCTTTGAAGCCACAATTACACTTATACCTAAACCATCCAAAGACCCTACAAAGAAAGAGAACTTCAGACCAATTTCCCTTATGAATATCAATGCAAAAATACTCAATAAAATTCTTGCAAACTGAATCCAAGAACACATCAAAGCAATCATCCATCATGATTAAGTAGGCTTCATCGCAGGGATGCAAGGATGGTTCAATATATGGAAATCCATCAATGTAATCCATTATGTAAAAAACTCAAAGAAAAAATACACATGATTATCTCATTAGATGCTGAGAAAGCATTTGACAAAATTCAACACCCCTTCAAGATAAAAGTCTTGCAAAGATCAGGATTTCAAGACCCATACCTAAACATAATAAAAGCAATATACAGCAAATTAGTAACCAATGTTAAATTAAATCGAGAGAAACTTGAAGCAATCCCACTAAAATCAGGGACTAGACAAGGCTGCCCACTCTCTCCCTACCAATTCAACATAGTACTTGAAGTGCTAGCCAGAGCAATTAGAAAACAAAAGGAGGTCAAAGGATACAAATTGGAAAGGAAGAAGTCAAAATATCACTACTTGCAGTTGATATGATAGTGTACTTAAATGACCCCAAAAGTTCCACCAGAGAACTACTAAGTCTGATACATAACTTCAGTAAAGTGGCTGAATATAAAATTAACTCAACAAATCAGTAGTCTTCCTCTACTTAAAGGATAAACAGACTGAGAAAGAAATTAGGGAAATGATATTCTTCACAACAGCCACAAATAATGTAAAATATCTTGGTGTAACTCTAACTAAGCAAGTGAAAGATCTGTATGACAAGAACTTCAAGTCTCTGAAGAAAGAAATTGAAGAAGATCTCAGAAGATAGAAAGATCTCCCATGCTCATGGATTTTCAGGATTAATATAGTAAAGATGGCCATCTTGCCAAAGTGATCTCCAGATGCAAATGCAATCCCCATCAAACTTCCAACACAATTCTTCATAGAATTAGAAAGAACAATTTGAAAATTCATTTGCAAAAGCAAAAGTCCAGGATACTGAAAACTATTGTCAATAATAAAAGAACTTCTGGGGGAATCACCATTCCTGACCTCAAGCTGTGTTACAGAGAAATAGTCATAAAAATTGCATAGTATTGTTATAGAGTCAGGCAGGTAGATCAATGGAATAGAATTGAAGACCCAGAAATGAATACACACATTTATGGTATCTTGATCTTTGACAAAGGAGCTCAAACTCTCCAATGGAAAAAAAGAGAGCATCTTCAACAAATGGTGCTGGTTCAACTGGAGGTCAGCATGTAGAAGAATGCAAATTGACCCATTTTTATCTCCTTGTCCAAAGTTGAAGTTCAAGTGGATCAAAGACCTCCACATAAAACCAGATACACTGAAACTAATAGAAGAGAAAGTGGGGAAGCCTTGAAAACATAGGCACAGGGAATATTTCCTGAACAGAATGTCAATGGCAAATTGCAAAGCTTCTGTAAGGACAAAGACACTGTCAATGGGACAAAAATGGCAAACAACAACATTGGGAAAAGGTCTTTTCCAATCCTACCTCCAATAGAGGGCTAATATCTAATATATACAAAGAACTCAAGAAGTTAGACTCCAGAGAGCCAAATAGCCCTATTCAAAAAATGGGGTACACAACCAGAGCTTCCAGGGACTAAACCACTACTCAAAGACTATACATGGACTGACCCATGGCTTCAACTGCAAATGTAGCAGAGGTTGGCCTTCTTGGATACCAGTGTAAGGAGAAGCCCTTGGTCCTGCCAAGATTGGACCCTCAGTGCAAGGGAATGTCGGGGTGGTGGTAGTAAGGGGGAATGGATTGGTGGGGAAATCACCTTTATGGGAGAGAGGAAGGGAGGAGATAGGGGGCTTATGGACAGGAAACCAGGAAAGGCAATAATATTTGAAATGTAAATAAATAAATATGTCCAATAAAAAATTAAATTTTTTACATTTAAAAAATGGGGTACAGAGCTAAGCAAAAAATTTGCATACTGAATTGCTGAGAAGCACCTAAAGAAATGTTTAACATCCTTAGTCATCAGGGAAATGTAAATCAAAACAACCCTGAGATTCCACCTCACACCAGTCAGAATGGCTAAGATCAAGAAATCAAGTGACAGTAGATGTTGGTGAAGATCTGGAGAAAGAGGAACACTTCTCCGTTGTTAGTGGGATTTCAAGCTGGTACAACTACTCTGGAAATCAATTCCTCTGAAAATTGGACATAGTACTACCTGAGGTCCCAGCCATACCACTCCTGTGCATATACCCAAATGATGCTCTAACATATAAAAAGGACACATGCTCCACTATGTTCATAGCAGCCTTATTTATAATAGCTTGAAGCTGGAAAGAACCCAGATCTCTTTCAACAGAGAAATGGATGCAGAAAATGTGGTACATCTACACAATGGAGTACTACTCAGCTATTAAAAGCAATGACTACATGAAATTCTTAGGCAAATGGAGGGAATTAGAAAATATCATCTTAGGGTTGGGGATTTAGCTCAGTGATAGAGCGCTTGCCTAGCAAGCGCAAGGCCCTGGGTTCGGTCCCCAGCTCAAAAAAAAAAAAAAAAAAAAAAAAAGAAAATATCATCTTGAGTGAGGTAACCCAGTCACAAAAGAACACACATGGCATGCACTTACTGATAAGTGGATATTAGTTCAAACTCTTGGAACAGCTAAGAAAAAAGTCACAGATCATATGAAGCTCAAGAAGAAGGAAGACCAAAATGAGGATGCTCCATTACTTTTTAGAAGGGAGAACAAAATACTTACAGGAGGAAATACAGGGACTAAGAGTGAAGCAGGGACTGAAGAAAATATCATCCAGAGACTGCCCCACCTGGAGTTCCATCCCATATGAAGCCACCAAACCCAATCACTATTGCTGATGCTAAGAAGTGCTTGCTGACAGGAGCCAGATATGGGTGTCTCCTGAGAGGCTTTGCCAGAGCCCTACTGATACAGATGAGGATGGTTGCAGCTAACCATTGGACTGAACAAGGGGACCCCAGTGGAGGAGTTAGAGAAAAGACTGAAGGAGTTGAAGGTGTTTGCAACCCCATAGGAAGAACAATATCAACCAACCAGGTCCCACCAGAACTTCCAGGAACTAAACCACCAACCAATGAGTACACATGGAGGGACCCATGACTCTAGCCACATATGTAGCAGAAGATTGCATTGTTCAGCATCAGTAGGAAGAAAAGCCCTTGGCCTTGTGAAGGCTTTTATCCCCAGTGTAGGGTAATGCCAGGGCGTTGAGGATGGAGTGGGTGAGTGGGAGTGGGAGCATCCTCATAGATGCTTGGGGAGAGCCAGGTGATATATGAGACAGGGAAAGGGTATAACATTTAAAGTGCCAATACATAAAATAGCCGAGAAAAATAAAAATTAAAAAAGAACTGATTAGTGCTCTTAACCACTTGGGTGGGGAGTGCTTCTTAGTCTCCCAGATACCAGAGTTATACCTCCATATCAGGTGGCTCATAATTACATTTAACAAGCTCCAGGAGATCTAGTGCCCCTCTCCCATAGAAAACCACATGTATGGTATATATTTATATGTATGCACACAAAACAATTAAAAACTTCTGAAAAAGAAAAAGGAACCTGAGCACCAACTTTTCCCTCTCTGCTCGGGGTCTGCCGATAACACTGTAGTAATTCATCCCAGCCATCAGTGACTGGATCTTCTTCAACCACAAGTTAAAATATAACATTTTCTTTTATGTTGCTTTGTATCAACACAGCAGTGAGAAAAATAGTGAATATATACAGAAGCAATACAAGTGACTGGAAATCAAGCAATATACTTTAGAAAGAACTGTGGGCCATAGTTGAAGGGCCAGGGAGGACATTCTAAAAACCCTAAACGCATAGAAAATAATGGTATAACTTTCTCAGGTGTCTGGGATTTGGCTTATACAGTTTTAAGAGGAAAGTTGCCAACTGTTAAGTACTGCCATTAAAAAGTCAGAAAGACATGAAAGAGATATTCTAATGATGTGCCACAAGGTCCCAGAAAACAGAAACAAGCTTACTGCAAATACAACAGAGAGCAAGAACTGTTAAAGACTGGGAGGAAGTTTTAATGAAATGGAAATCAAATGAATAATGCACAGAATTTGTCCAGGAGTTAATTATCTGAAGAGATAAATGAATTTGACAAACCCCTAGGCATACTAATTACAAGATAAGAGAAGGGACCAAAATAGAAAAGATTAAAAATGAAGAGAATTGCTCTAACAGGCTCTAGTAAAATGCCAAGATTCATTCGAGAAGAAATATCTTTCAAACTTACTTATATCTCTTTAA
Source organism: Rattus norvegicus (assembly GCF_021556685.1). NCBI lineage: Eukaryota > Metazoa > Chordata > Mammalia > Rodentia > Muridae > Rattus > Rattus norvegicus. The sequence goes on from NC_141541.1 coordinate 84,685,333, forward strand.
AAAAAAACAAAAATCAGTAAGGAATGGATAAATCTCTAAACACATCTGCCCTCCTGAAATTAAATCAAGAAGATGTTAACAGCTCAAATAGGTTCACAACAGGCAGGGCATTCCCACTGGACAGATAATCAAATGTCACAACATAAAGGGAATGGCAAGACCCGATGAAGTCACTGTTTACCTTCAGAAAAGAAGAAAAGTAATGCTTCTTAAACCTGTTCCACAGGAGCTAACCTTTACAAGGGATGGGTCACCTGATGTAATCCCAAATGGTCGGCCCAAACACATATATGTGTGAGCAACACTGAGTGAACTCAGCATGTTTTAGTTATAAATTTACATACACACAAATGTGACAATAATAATTGAAGAAGAGGTCATGAATTTAAAGACTGGAAAGGAAGGAAATGGTGGAAATTCAGTGCTCACAAATGAATTTCACAAACAAATAAATTAAAATGAAGGAATATGTACAAAATAACCATTTCACAAAATAGAAAGAGAAGGAACCCTTTTAAACTAACTGTTCAAAGTCAGTGTTGTTACCAAACCAAAGATTGATGAGGGCACAACAAAAAAACAAAACCTATATAACCAATGTCCCTGATAAACACAGATGAAGAGCTTCAGAATAAAATACCTGGAAATTGAACTCAAGTACACGTTATGATTGCACTTCACCAACATGTTGGGTTCATCCCAGAGATGCAAGGTTGGTTTAACATATATCAATGGGACAATGTAGTACAGCATATAATTAGAATAAAGTGCAGAAATCACATAGCCATCTCGATGAATACAGGAAGACCTTTGATGAAATGTAATGTGCCTTTATGATAAAAGTTCTAAAGAAATTAAGTATTGTTAAAATGCACTGCAGGTGTCAAAAGTACACTGAAAAAAAAGCTTCTTCAACAAATGCTGCTGTGACAATGGATATGTATATGGAAATATAAATGTAAAGATTACATATTACTTATGAGGGACCCACAGCCAATATTACACTAAATGAGGAATACTGTGTATTCTTTCTACACACTCTCCACTCTAATTTCATAAGGTGACCCAAATCTTATCTACATAATAAAAGGCATAAATAAAAAGGGATGTAAAGAGGAAAGGAAATTTTAAATGACCTTGGCAAATGACATGATCATTTCCTTAAAAGATGCTACCACATCTCTGATATTTGATAACCGCTTTCATCTAAGTAGAATAAGAAATCATTAAATAATAATCAGTAACTTTTCTACAAATCAATAATGCATTTTCAGCAAGAGGATTAATAAAAATTAATAATAAATAAATACTAAATAAATTAATAATTAATTAATAAATAAATACTAAAAATCAATAATAACAGCAGACAAGCAAACCTTTCCAAATCAGACAATCAAAAATGTATCTGATTATCAAGGACAATGGCATATATGTGGTCCCTAGAACTTATGTACAGAAATAAATTAAATCAATATATGAATAAATAAACAAATATACAAGCAAGGCATCCAGGAATAAACCTTGTAGTGAGAATTTTAGTTTCTTTAAAAACAAATACTCTAAGAATCTCTTTTCTTTTTAATTCCAGACATGGAAGATGGGCTGCCTCAGATTTCCCATAGCAACTGACTGTGATTTGCCTAGGGCTCTAACAGAGGTGTGATTCTGACAGCTGTGCATGTGTGACATTTGGAATTCTGGGGACTCTTCAGAGGGTGTATAAATGCTAGAGCCCTGAGAGAGTGGGTTGTGGTTGTTTGTTTGAAGGTTGCTGTTGATTGCTGTTGGTTGCAGCTTGTCAAAGAGTTGTGTACAAAGAGATGAGATGAAGAAATCAGATATCCTGATGGTGAAGATCAAACTTGCCCCAAAGAACTTGATGCCCCTAATCAGCAGGAAGTAGTGTGATGACATCATTTTCCCCTTTCTGACTCCTGATTTTATTCTGGGATGTCTTTCTCTTTCTCTCCTGTATATCCTTTTTTCTTTTTTTAATCTGGTGTTGGGGGTAGGGAGGTTGGAGAAGTTGAAAGAAAAAGGAGCCTACAAAGTAGTCAAAGTTCGACTACAAGACCTAGCAATGAAAGATGACTAAAATGAACTTATTACAGAGCTGAGTAAAGTACTTGAATAGAACACTATATGCCTGAAGCACCTTTGATGATGTTCACGGATAGGTAGACTATCACGAAATTTTCCATAATACAGAAATAATCAACAGATCCAATGTAATCTCCACTGACATTCTTCATAGAATTATAAAAATATCCTCAAGTTTATATAGATGAAACGCTTCAAAAATACAAAACAATGTTGGAACTCACATACACACACACACATTATGTATATATATATACACACACATATAAACATATATATATATATATTTATCTCAAATTATACTGTAGTGATGGTGAAAACCAGTTGCTTGCACAAAAACAGACCTTCAGACCAATGAAAAATGGGACACACACATAATTCAGTACAACTTTGACTAATTGACTAATTTTTGGCAAAGGTGTCAAAAGGATACTGAAAAAAAGACAACTTCTTCAATAAATGCTGCTGTCACAGTGGATATTTATATGGAAATTATTTCCATATATCAAATTCTGAAAAACATTTTATAATAGGTGAAACAGCTTAGCCAAGTCCTCAAACTCTCAAATTTCTAGAGCAAAAGAGGGCAAACATTTCATGCTATAAGCATGAACAAAGAGTTCTTAAAACAAATAAATAGGACTACATGGAATTCAAATCTTCTGACAACAAAGGAAACAACCACAAAAATAAGAGATAGAATGGGAGAAAATTGTCTTAATTATACATTTGATGGAATTAACATATATATGTACATAAATACGATGTCATCATATACATATATATGTACACACAGACACTCACATTTATCAGCAATAATTAAACACTAGCAAAACAGATCCTCTGGTTCTCAAAAGAAGAAACACAAATAACCAATAAACCTGTGAAAAGGTGTTTGTATCATTGGCCATGAGGGAAATGCAGATGAAAACTACTTTGATATCTTATCTTACCCACTAAGAATTTTTGTCACCAAGGAAACAAACAACAAATCTTAGTAAGGATATAGGAAAACAGTAACTCTATCTTCTGATATGAATGTAAACTGGTGCCACTGGTGTAGAGATTTGTATGAAGATTCCTCGAATATCTAAAAATAGAATGAACAGAAGACACTGCTATGTCTTTCCTGGACATGTGTACAGAGGTCTATTGGTCCTATCATGGACATACTAGCAGTTCCAAGTTTATTTCTTGGGAATAAACTGCAAAGTGTTTCTTCCTCTTCCTTTCTCTTTTTTCTTGAGCCTAGATTCATTTGCTCTGGAATGTGTAACTTGCTCTCTTCAGGAGACAAGGAGAACCTAATAGAGTTGGATAGTACTAGGCTGGTGTGTGGTCCTGGTGCTTTGGAGAGCAGGACAAAGGTGAACTTAGAGAAAAGTGGAACAGGTGAACAAGCAGAATCAGATGAAGAGTACAGAACCAGAGGCTGTCTCACAAGTTCTCCTCTGTTACACTCCCGGTGCATTTGCATTGGCTGGAATGGAAGGTAGGTGTCTAACATGTGACTGTGTTTTGCTCCCTCAACATTCTCATCACGGAGAACCTCCTCTTTGAACTTCATTGCAAAATGGCTTTTTTCCTCTAGGGAAGTCAAATAATCTTTGATTATAACTCCTTATCAATCAGATGCTTACCCTTGTAAATAAAATTAAATGTTCTGAATAGGAATGGATTTTAAGAATTTAAATCATTTTTTACTAGATTCTGAAGTCCTTGAGAAAAAGCTGGGTAAAAAAAGAGTCAATTGTGGATCTGCCAAATCTAGACGCTGGATTGTTTTCACATTAAAAAAAAAAGAGTCAATTAACAGTATAGTTTAAAAGTTTAATATTTTAGAGAAAGCTAACTCATGCGTTTGCAGACTATAATAATCATTTGAAAACTAATGGGGTTATTATTCTAAGTCACAAGCAGAGGAAAATTCTGACTCAGACAAAAGCTTTGATTTTTTACTTCTATAAATGTGTGGTTTTATATAACTTCTATGAAATATTTGTGTGTTTAATATTAACCTTTATTGTAGTACCTCCTCTTAGAAATAATATTAAAAATCTTTTATATCATAATTATCCCTGGTTATATAAACTTATTGGAAAAATATTTTGGTCATCAAGTACTGCACCAGGGTTAATTCAATCCTTAACTGCAAAGATTTGACAATAATTATGAGCAAATATCCAATTTATGTATTGAACGACAACATAATTTTTCACATGGTACAACAAGACAACATGGATGCGATTATTTTACCTAAAAATTACATAATTTAACCTTCACATTGGGAGACATATAATCACATTTTTATATGAAAAAGATCTTCATGAAGACACAGTACAATCAAGCATAAAGATATAATTATTTTAAGTAAATAACTATTGAACAACTGGCATGCTGATACATACATACATGGATACAATAATAAAAACATATTTCATGAAAAACCCAGATTTTTCTAACTCCAAAGTCTATAAAGAAAATTTAAAAGAATAGAAATACGTGGCAAGTTGGGGGAGTCTTCTGTCCCCCTTTTCAATAGCAGAAGAGCGTAGAAAAGCATTCCCTTTGAACTTCGAGAACTAACAGTGATTTTCAGGTTTATGTTGTTTTCTTCTGTGCATAAAATGATGGAGAGGATGTTAAATGAATACTCTCCTACTTATATAATGATCCTAAAATTCCCATTAGTTTGCCTCAAGCAATGTGGAAACTATTTGAAAATAATCTAATGGAATTTACGCTTTTGCCTATGACAGGATGTAGAAGAGTGAGAGCTGTTGAAAGTTAAGTCCCACTGAAAGGTTTCCAATTGTAAGGACTAGCCATGTTTCTTGAAATGCAGTTAATTCCTGTTACAATTCACAGCTAATGCAAGCCTGATATTGTTACAATGTATCAAAGTACTAATAGCCCTCATTTCAATTATGATTAGTAACAACTCTAGACACATTCAGATTGTCACTTATAAACATAGTTAATTATTCTTCCTGAATTAATGTACACTGGGGTGAACCGGGGTAGTACTGTGCCTAACATTTTTACACTGAACTTATCAATAGTTTATAACAGCTTAATTATTCCACATTGTGGAAAATTTAGAAATCATGTTTTTTTCCCCCTCTCATAAACTTGGGTTAATATTTAACCCCAAAGGAATGAACTCAAAATATTACGGTTTTCATGACATTATAAAAATCCATAAATCATTCATCTCAAATATATTTGGTAAAATTATTACACCATCTTATTAGTGACAAAACTAATGACGTTGACATCTCACATTGAAGGCTTGAAATACAAAGGAAATAAAGGTCGGTCAATGTCCAATGTTCAGTATAGCTCAGTTCCAAAGCAAAACCTTCCTATGACGTCTTCTAATTTGTGTCATTAGTACATAATGAAGTAGTTAAGCACCCCAACAACATTGATATGATTTGGGGCCTCCTGTTTTATTTTCTAATCATTTGTACTATGAAGGTCACCACATTAATCCAAATCTCTCCAGATTCATGGGCCCTAATGCTGAGAAGTACACACAGGGTTCATGGTTCTATCCCCAGTTCATCATTTATGTATGTGTTTTACTTATCAGTTTTCTTCCAGGCAATAATTATTCTTGAACATGAATGGCTTCCACGAAACAGAAACTTCAGTAAATAAAACCTCAAGTCATCCGGGTTACGCATAAAGCGCATAAGTGCCTTAAAGTCCATCTTCTTTAACATCACACTAAGAACACAGTGGCAATTTTTTTGTAAACCATTATCTCTTTGAGAAGACATGGGTGAGATTCCATAAGGATGCTCAGGTCTCTTCCCTCAGACCTCCAGCCAGGTGGACAGGAGTGAAGATGGCACTCCCTGTTGTAGATACCTGTGCAGTAAAAAACTTTATTTCACATGGGCTAATAACTTGAGGCCAGGAGACACCATTTAGAGTAGTGGTTCTCAATGCTAAAGTGCTTTGTAATCACCCATAGGATTTGTAAGTGCCTACATTCCTGGGTACCCAAAGGATTCAGGTTCAGTAAGTTTGGGGTACATGTTTAATATTAATATTTGCAAATCGCAGATGTTGCTGGTTGCAGAGACCACACTGCACTGAGAATCACTAATTTAGAACACGGAAATTCTGACTTCTGATAGGCCATATCAATACCACCTCTTCTCTCTCTCTCTCTCTCTCTCTCTCTCTCTCTCTCTCTCTCTCGTTCTCTCGCTCTTGCTCTCGCTCTCTCACTCTCTGTCGCTCTTGCTCTCTCTTCTCTCCTCTCCTTTTCCCCAACCCTCTCCTCTCCTTTCACATCTCTCTCTCTCTCTGTCCACCCTTTCCCTCTTAAGGCCTCTCCTCTTGTTTATACAACATGAACTATGATCTTGGGATCTAATACTATCTCACAGCTTAGAGTTAATGAACTCTATTCTATTGGGGAAAAAATCATTATATCATGCTTACTGAGCTGCAAGGCTATTAAGGCTTATTACCAAGAAGATTTGAAGATAACTCCAAATCTTAAAGTGCTATCATCACGATCAGAAAATTACAGCTCTTCTGGCATGAAGGACATGGTAGACAAAGTTCTCAAAAGGGAGAAAGGAGACGTTGAAAGTGATTGTGTTCATAGATATGGAACATCATGATATTCGGCCATATAATTTTGATAAACCTCATATAAGAGAGTAGTCCTGGCTTAGAATACCAAAAGGCACATGGTAACAAAATCCTAAACTCTTGAAAAGAAAGTATGGATAGTTTGGTTGTGTTATTTTTCTCTGAGAATAAAGAGTTAGGGAAAAGGCAAAATAACAATATAAGTATTTTTAAATAAAATCTCTCTCAAATATTAAAAATATTCTGTTTCTTTATAATCAGTGTGCCTACCTACTATTACTACTCTACTATGGACAACTGGATTTGCACACTTTCAAATTCTTAATGTAGAAGTAGATACTTACATAAGAAGAATTTTTTACAGAGAATGAATTTGAAATAATAATTTCAATCCTATGATTTAAGCTTATACAAAATACACTCTAGAGTTTCCATTTGTGTATGAGTTAGTAGTGAGCCTTCCACTTTCCTAGTTTCCTGTCTCTCAGCCTCAGGCATGCTAAAATTAGTAACACAGAGAGTGTAGTCTAATTAAATGGGAGTGGGGTGCGTCGTAACAGTCCTGCCAGTTTTGTGGTGGGGACCACTGTCTTTGGTTGTGTGACTTCTTTGCCATGCCTGGGAATTTTCAGCCTTCCTCTCTCACTAGACTACAATAAGCCTTGGTTCATTTGTTTGATCTTGTTTGTTTTCATTGATGATAACTGAATCCCAGCCCAGTGTAAGCTGCTAGGGAAATGCTCAGCCCTTTAAGCCCTGTTCCAGACCTAGACTAAAGCCCTTCTTGAACCCCGTCTGAAGCCTCTTTGCGTCACTTCCTGGCACACTGTCACATTCTTAATCCAGCAAGGCTGACTAACTCATTGTCTCTAATTAGAAGAATAATCTGATTTTTATCTCTTAATTTAAATCTTAAATCCTTCCCTAGAGATGAAAATGATTGTGTATTAGTAGTTGCTGCAAATTTTTTTACTTTAATACAGTCATTTTGATTCCGTATTACACACACACACACACACACCCACACACACACACACACACACACACACACACTATTAGATATTATAAGGTCATAAACCTGAGAACATTTAGTAAATGGAAAATAAAATCAGTGGCAAATTAAGCTGAATCGTAATTATTTTATGTGATTTGGAAAGGTATACTTTGAATATATACAAATTATATGCTTTTCTATTAATCAGTATTCTCCCAGGTAGCACATTATAATGATAGTTTTTGTGATTTTTTTTAAAACTAAGTCAATTAGTTATGCTTGTTGTTAACTAAGAGTTAGTAATTGTTACTTCCTTTATATGCCAAAAGAAAACGATTAATTTTGGGTGTTTTTTTTAAGTAATCAATTTGAATTGTTAAATTAACATAACAGGGGGTTATAGGAAGAAATAGAAATGTTCAAACTCTTAATTGCCACAAACTTTAGTTCACATAGTTAAGAAAAAGTAGCTTGAAATAAATTCAGGTGAATTTAAACTTATAACATATTCCTTCCAGTAAATGGTTCAGGAAATATTTCAAATTTGCTTTTTATTTCCGAAGAGTGGTCTATTAAAAAAAAAAAAAAGGATTGACAAGTAATTTTAGGTTTAGATCGATTGGATACTAAAACTTCCGTTCACAGAGTTCGTATAAAAGAATAGTTTGAGTCGGGTATCCTCATCATAGCAATAAATATTCTACCAGTTTTGAAGCGGTCCTGCCCCGTTGGCTGCTGGGAGTGTGCTTATGCTGGTGAGCGCCACGTGCTCTGAGAGTTTTGATACATTATCAAAGTTGCTGATCTGAGTAGTCAGGGACTTCCTGCTCTCTGTACTTGTGCGTCCCCTGGCGAGGCGATCTCCTTGACGACGATGAACTCCAAGACAGCAAGAAAAGGCAGCTTTAAATTCCTCTCGAAATTTTCCTGGCAGATCAGAAAGAATGAAAGGAAAGTGAATTTTGCATAAACAGCTCAACACCTAGTGTGCAGGGTACAAATGAGTCGTTCCCTTGAGCCAAGCTAACAGTGAGGTGGAGCATTTTGTATCAATAAAGGAAATAGAAAAGGGAAATTAAACGACGAAGTGTTTTCATTTGTAATACTTGGATTTGTTTTCTTTCTTTAACGTCAACCCCCATCCCTGCCCCTGCCTTGTTTCTCTTTAGTTTTTAACCCTGTAATAATACCAAGCGGCTCTTAGGAAAAGTTTGCCTAGACTTTCAATTGCTTCGGAAGCAATGAAATCTACTCTGTGTATAAGCAAGAACACAGAGATACATTATGTTCTAAGGACGTTGGCATAAGAGTTCAACGAAACAAGAAAAAAAATACACTGAAATATTTATGAAAATATCCCTTTCATAATCCAAGTGTAGCAAAATAAGAAAAGAAAGAAACTGGAGAAATCTGAGGAGGTAGTTATCTTTAAACTATGAATGAGATTTTAGGCAGTTAAGAAGTGAAACCATCACCTTTATTAGAGAGTGAAGGGCATTATGGGAAACTTCTTCCTTCTCTTTGTGTCTAGGTCACTCTGTGCACTAGGCTGCTAAGGCCTTTGTTCACAGGCCTAGGACAATAGCAGGGACACACCAGGCAGTTGTCAGTGGCTTCCCTAAGTCCTCTTGACCTCATACCAGTACTCTGCCTTGCTCTGTGCCTTCTACTTCAAACACTTGTCTCCCCATTTCTTTCTGGGTCTCACCTACTCAGTGCAAGGTCAGACAAAGCACGACTCAGTGTGCAATGATTATTTCAAAAGTGACCAGATCTCTTTTCAGAAAAAAAAATTGGTTGTGATTTTCTTTTAGCAATTATATTTTTCAACACATAATATTATAGAAAGTATATTTCTAGAGTGCCATGGGATATTTCAGTAAACGCGCACGATTTTTAAGGCTTGAATGGAATTAAATAGGTGTAAATGTTTGCTATGTATTCATGGTAGAAACATTTGAAATCTTTTTGTGTTTTTAGATTTTTGAGAACTATATTAGAACCTTCTATTTGTAGCTAGGTATCTTGCCAGAAAAATATGTCCCCATCTGGCTGTTCTAAGGACTTAAACAAATCAAGCAAACCAAAAAAGGACAGTATGAAATTAGAAGACACTCACTGTTTATTAAGTCTATAAAAAATTTAAAAATATATATAATGATTGCATTGTTAAAAATGAAAATAAGGACTGGAGCGATGGCTCAGTGAGTAAGAGCACTGGCTGCTCTTCCAGAGGTCCTGAGTTCAATTCCCAGCGACCACATGGTGACTCACAACCATCTGTAATGTAATCTGATGCCCTCTTCTGGTGTGTCCGAAGACAGCAACAGTGTACTCACATAAAACAAATGTTAAAAAAACTTAAAAAAAATGAAAATAAGAAACAAATGCCTAAGCATTTTGGGAATAAAACAATATGAAGATGTGGCTAATCACAGCACAATTCTGATATGGCTGCTTGTTAGTTTTCCAAGCGCTAGTGGATAGCCCTCCTCCATATCATTATCTCATAGTATTTTCATGTGTATGTGTATGTTTTTCAATCCTAAGTTTGATATAAAGCATGCAAGATAACCATTTTTCTCTTTAAAATTTATTCTAAGCACTGCAAGGAAAAATATTAGATCATTTTCTCCGACGATCATGTCTTCACTTTCAAAATGAGGACATTCTACAGGAATCTACTCAGGGGCAATCACAGCTCAAACAGAAGCTAAGTTCTGTAAGGACTCCTAAACTGCTCCAGGGCAGCTGCTCTAGAAGCTCCGCCCTTGAGTAGAGGCTCCACAAAGAAGCACTGAACACTTACCACTGAGAAAATTATAAATAATTGGGTTTGCAGCACTATTGGCATACACAAGCCAATGAGAAAAAGTGAACCAGGCGTAGACAGTCTCTCTGTCTTCGGTGTGTGTGAACATCCCGAACACTCTGTAGGAAGTGAAACAGGAACAGACAATGGAGAGTCTTGAATAATTGAATCCCATGTACCAACCCCAGAAATAGCCTGACCCTGTCCTCTACAAAGGCACTGACAGCACCGCCTTTTTAGAATTGTTTCCTGTACCCATCAGAACCCCCAGCTCAGAGAGAAAGTAGAAAGGGGAAATGCAAATCTCTTGTCAAGAGGAGAGAAGCTGAATGTCTCTTATCTTGTTCCTGAGTTCACACTCATCTTCTTTTGGTATTCTACCATGTGCGTGTTTATTTGTTTGTTTGTTATTTTAAGCATATGGGTGGTAGGCCTACATGTGTGGGTACCACGTGTGTACATGCCTGGTACCCACAGAGGTAAAAAGAGGGTGCTGGATCCCCTTTAACAGGAGTTACAGGTGGTGGTGAGCTTCCAAGTGGATGCTGAGAATTGAATGGCGGGCCTCTGGAAGAGCGGCAGTGCTTATCGCCACTGAGTCATGCTGCAGCCCCATTGCACATACTTTAGTTAGCAGTCCAAAGTTGTTAGAGAGCAGAGACAGAGAGAAGAGCCAACCAAGGACTGCCCCAAATTGAGACCGATCCCATGGACAACACTATTAATGATATCCTGCTATGCTTGCAGATAGGAACCTAGAGTAACTGTCCTCTCAGAGACTCCACACAGCAGTCAATGGAAAGAGATGCAGAGACTCACACTTCAACATTAAATGAAGCTCGGAGTCTTACAGAAGAGTTGGGAGAAGGATTGAGGGACCAGAAGAGGACAGGGTCTCCAAGGAAGACCAACAGAGTCAACTAACCTGGACCCTCCGGGGCTCTCAGAGACCGAATCACCAAGAAAAAGTGAGCACGAGCTGGACCGAACCCCCCTGCACATATGCAGCCAAGGAGCAGCTAGGTCTTCATGAGGATCCCTCAAGAACTGGAGCAGGGGCTGTCTCTGAACCTGTTGTCCGCAGGCCTGTGAATCCTGCGCCCCCTAAATGGACAGCCCTGTCTGGCCTCAGTGGGAGAGGATGTGCCTAGACCTGTAGCCACTTGGTGTGTGTGTGTGTGAGTGTGAGTGTGTGTGTGTGTGTGTGTGTGTGTGTGTGTGTGTGTGTGTGTGTAGGGGTCACTCAGTGGGGGATTCACCATCTCAAAAGGGGAGGGTGGAATAGGAAGGAATTGCTTGAGGGGGTACTGGGAGGAGAGGAAGGGCTGATATTGGGTTGTAAAGGGAATAAATACATTTTAAAAAGCTACTTTTAGGAAGTTAGTTTTAATCAACCAGGCAATACAGGCAATAGCTTACTTACATGGCAAGAGAGAGAGGAAAAAAAGGTAGGACTTTACATTGTGTGAGCAAGATTGATATGCAAGGCAAGACTGAATTTAAATACATGTCTTTAAAAGAACTGTATTCAGTAAAAACATTTTCAAAATTATTTTAAAATGTGTGTGTGTGTGTTTTAACACTCAGATTGCTCAAAAACTTTAAAAAAGTTTTAAATTATATTTAGATTTCTTTCCCACCCTGGAAAAGGATGCTATTTAATTGAGAATGAGTATTATTGACAAGAGCGCATCTGGAAATAACTAGTGGGAGAGGTGTTAGTGCAGAGATATAAGAAATTCAAATGTGCATCCCACAGAGTGCTAAAACCATTTTCAAAATATTTGATCTGGATTGGTAAAGAAAAGAGGGGAGAGAAAAAGAGGACTGGGGTGGGGGAGAAGGAAAGAAGGAAGGAAAGTCACAGGGAGGAGGAAGGGAGAAAGGAGGGGGAAGGGGAGTAAGGGAAGAGGGGGATGAATCTATTCAGTAATTCATGTTTAGGGTGCCGTTTTTTCATTAATTTATTTATTTCTTCGTCTGGATGACATCTCATTCCCCCAGTCCCACCTTTACAAGCCCTCCCACCCCCCACCCCTTCACCTTTTCTGAGGAGAAGAGGAAATCCTCCTTGGGCACCGCCCCACCCTGGGAGTTGCCTGCCATTGGATCCCCTTCTGCTAAAGGGACTGCCTGGTTTATAGAGTTCTTAATAGCGGAAAACTAGCTACGCACTTAATACATTTGTGTATGATTTCCACGCGGAAGGAAATGAGAAGGAACCTTGGCAGAAGCAGAGGGCAAATTATGTTTTGTGAATGGACACATATCTCAAGAATAGGATTTTCAAAACCCTTAAACATACAAGGCTACAATCTTTCTGAACAAACGTTCATTTTCTACTTTGTCACTGAGGAAGCCTTTAAAGAATCGAAAAAACAAAGGCCAAAGAGGAAAGAGATCTTTGTAGCTGGTTTATACCACTTTTTGTCTGACTTTGGACAAACGTACCTGCCTCCCAGGTCTCCAGCTGTGAGGAATATGATACTGACTCTGACTTTGGGAAAAGGGAGCTGAGCAGTTTCAGGCTAAATTCGAAGCCTCTTACAAACAGAATTAAGGCTGCCTTGGGACCAGTGTGTGTATGTGTAACAGCTTTGATGTTTCCCAAAGAAGTTGGCCATTCATGTACTGTACTGGACCTGTATCTCAGCATCCGCTGCTCATGTCACTGGTCAAAATCATTTGAACTTCATAGTTTTGTCACTGTGCTCACTGGAAAAATATGGTTGTTTAAATATTCGAGAAAAAAGTTTTAGAAAAATTATTTATGCCCTTCCAAAATAATTCAGAGGTGCAATGGACTTTTATTCACTTAAATAGTTATCGAAACCATTTTTATTAAAATATTTTCTCATCTGAGCTTTAGCAGTGAACATGAGGTTAGGAAAACAACCGTTTTATTTGCCATTTAACTGAGAATCTTCATCGGCTGAAAGAGTGCATTTCCTGACTGTGCTGGAAGGCTGGTGTTGCCTAAGTGCTCAAAGAACTCCATCAGCTCAAACAACTGAGTTGATTGGCCAGACAAAGTACCTAGGGAGGGGAGGGGGATTGTCTGTTTAGAAAGAAAAAGAGGTCTTAATTAAAATGCCAAGCTGCTTCAATTTTAAATAAATGCACGGGTTTTTACCTCTTTAGCACATTGAGGATGCTGATTGGTAGATAGCAAATTGCAAAGACCAGAAGTACAACCATGAGCATCCGGGCTGTTTTCCTTCGTGCTCGGATCTGCTTTATCTCAGCAGCGACAGCGCTAATCCGGGCCTTGCTCTGCTGTCCGGACCCCCGGGGCTGAGAAACCGGCTGCGGCTGCTTCCATTTTCTCTGAACCACAGAAGAGGTTCCGGGAATCTGAAAGGAGACGGAATCCCTCTTTGGTACTTTGCAAAGTTCTACATAGAAGACGTAACCACAAGTAAAGATCAAGAAACAGAAGTTTTAGGGAAGTTTGGAGTTTCTGTCTCTCCCGAGCACTGGCTAGGCAGAGTGTGTTTTTAGACTCATTTAGTCAAACACTAAATAGGTATCGGTGTGTGTGGGGGAACTTAAAAACAAGCTTTTGTTGTCCAGGTCTGAAGTGAAAAAAAAATACGTACCCTTCTTTATTAAACAGAAAAGGGATGTATGGAGAAAAGAATGCTAAGAAAATTTATATTATAAGATTTTGTTTTAAATTCTAAATTCAGATGTCACCTAAATTTAAACACTCATTAGATAACAGGATACCCCCCACACACAACAGACACACACAAACACACACACACACACACACACACACACACACACACACACACACACACACACACACACACACACACACACACACACACACACAAACACACACCGAAAAAATAACAAGAAAAAGCTTAAGCGAAAATTTGATGCACCGATACTGCCACCTGCTGTCGCGTGGAGACACGACCACACCTAACCAGCTATTGGTTTCTAGGAGTTTTTCTGTCTCCTGTCGAGACAAAGCAAATCTATGTGTAGAAGGAACAAAAACTATTCTTCGTGATTTACTGTTCTCACTTACAAAATTGCCTGAAACTAATTTTGCAATTTGCCCTTCTTGAAAGCACACGAATACACTGAGAATCTTTCCAGGTCTTACACTAATATTTCAAATAGCCACGATTTGTAGCAATTACATTACACAACGTGCGTTTCCTTTGATTTTTCTGTTGGTTGATAATAGCAGAAAGTTCTGCCAAGTATAATATTTTCTTAATTATAATCTCATAAAAATTGATAGATCTTAGCAAAGTATTAAAATGCAGCTTGTGCCTTTTTTTTTTTTTAAAGATGTGCCAATAAGTCCACCGCGGGGACAGCTTGATTGTGTTAGTTACTTAGCTGCCACTTTTATCTTTGCGCCGCACACAGTACAGAGCAGTGCGTTCCCCTGGCCTCGCAGAATGAAGGTTACATTGAACCCGTGGCTGTTTACACTACGAGATCAAAGTCTATTAGAGAATCTTTCATTTGAAAACGGAGCTTTGCTTTGATGTCCAAACAGATGAGTCTCATTACACGAGACCCCACTTGACCATCTTCTCAGTTCAGGAGATCAATCACGCAGATGAAAACCTGCCCTGAGACAGAAACATCTCAGAAATGGGCGTCCCCACCTCACCAAACCATGGGCCGGGGAGATAAAGAGCTACAAACGCTCCATCTGCAGGGTTTTATTTTAACATTTTCTAAAAAGATTTTTCAATATTTATTTTGTGTGTGTGAGTGTTTTGCACTCTTGGATATCTGTGCATCACATGTACTCTTGGTGCCCGTACAGGTCAGAAAAAGGAATTGGATTCCCTGGAACTGAAGTCAAGATGGTTGAGCTGCATGGTGTGGTTGGAATCAAACAGTGGGCTTCTGCAAGAGTACTCACTACTCTAAATTGCTGAGGATGTCTTCAGTATTGTAGCGCTCTCTCTCTCTCTCTCTCTCTCTCTCTCTCTCTCTCTCTCATATAGTTTTAGAAATAATTGTTTTAGAAGTAACAATAGATCTTAGAAAGTTCCAGATTAATTCTATCACAAAACCTCGTAAATATCCATAACTCTTGAAGGAGTTTCTAAAGAAAACCATAAAGATCGTCCTACTTTTGAATGACCCAATTCCCACGAACCAATATTCTGCCCAATGATGACTTCTTCAGAGTTGTGGTCCTTGCAATGAAAGAAAAGAGACATGTGCTGATGTCACTCTCAGAGAACAACCCAAAGGCAGAAGGGGCTTAATCCTGAAACTCATTCTCCACTGATAAACTATGGAGAAGCTGAGTAGCCCAAGGGGGATAGCGAAAATTCATCAGGAGTCATTGCATCAACTGGCATTCAAGGATTGCACATAACCTTAAGTCATGCTCCGTGTGTCCTTAAAAGTAAGTTATAAATTGCATTGTATAGATTTGATTGAGAAGATACTAAGTAGAATAAAGCAAAAATATTTCAGACCATACATTTAATTTGCACAGAACTTCAAAACACACCTTATTTTTCAGTTGTGAAAAAGATTCCTTTTGCAAATTCCTTTTGCAAATTTATATATAAAAGAGGAAGCCTTTTTATGTACAGTTTTATACACGTGTGTGTGTGCAGTTTTGCTTGTGTGTATATGTGTGCATAAGCATCAGAGGTCAGAAGACCATGTAGGCTGTCATTTCTCAGTGGATATGCCTCTTACTCTTTAAACAGGGCCTTTCATTGGCCTGGAACCTGCCATGTAGCTTGCCTGGCTAGTTAACCTTAGGGATCTCCTGGCTTCCCTTCTCTAGCCCTGAGGTTACAACCATGTGCCACGAGACCCAGATTTTTTTGCATGACTTTGGAATATTAAACTCTTGTCTTCTTGGTTCCAAGGCAAGAAATTTGTAGGTTGAGCTGTCACTTCAGGCCCCTGATGTTTGAATGCATGTCTTATAAAAGTACTAATAATGATTTAAAAGAGCCAGGGAAGACACATTCCAAGAGTTTGCCCTTATGGAAGGCCTTTCACCAAAAGGTCACTGAGAGAAACTTCCCACTTAACCGTGGCAAGCAAAGCACAGCAGTATCTGCTCGCTACAGTTTAAATGAACTGTGTGAACTATCTTTGATATGAAACACATACTGTAATAGAAAATTGAACAATAACTATCAGTTCAAAGTACCATGCAAATGATGAATACTGAAAAAGAAATGAGATGTCAGTCAGGTAGAGAGAGGCCTTTGATGTTTCTCGATTTGCCAAGTTAATTTAGTAAAAATGGCCATATTAATAAAAAGTAATGTGCACATTCACTGAAATCCACATGTAAATTCCAGTGATATTCTTTAGAGAACTAGAAAATAATCTAAAAAGACCATAACCAAATGCAAACAAAAGGGACCATGGATAGACAGAAAAACTCTAAACAGAAAGAATACTGTGGAAGATATCACAGTACTCAACCCTGGACTACTATAGTGAAAAAGACAACAGGTATTAGACATGTATACCAAAAAATAGGATAAAGAATGCATCAATGAACACACAATGGCAACCTAAATCTAAAACGGACATCAAGAACATACACTGGGAATGACAGCCTAGTCCAGAAATGGCATTGACAAAGCAATATCGATAGGCAGAAGAATCAACTTAGATCCACATCTCTACATCCTTGTACAAAAGTCCATTCAAACTGTTCAAAGATGAAGATATAATTTTTATTTTTAACACACACACACACCCACACACACACACACACACACACACTGTGTGTGTGTGTGTGTGTGGTGTGAGTGCACATGCCAACAGAGGTTGAAGGTGTTAGGTCTTTCTGGAGCTGGAATTACAGACAGTTGTGAGCTCCTTGACATAGGTGCTGGAAACTGAACTTGGGTTTTCTGTAAGAGTACACCATGTTTTTAACAACTGGCCTATCTCTTCTACCCCAAGACCTTAATTGAAATTCAGAGATCTTCAAGGAATAGACTTGAAGTTAAGGGCATAAGTACAAACTTTCTTAACAGAACTCCAATGACAAAGAATAATCCTAAGAATCAAGAAGTGAACTATGCCCCTTCAACAGAGGAATGGACACAGAAAATGTGGTACATCTACACAGCTATCCTACTCAGCTATCAAAAACAATGGCTTCATATAATTCATAGGCAAATGGATGGAACTAGAAAATATCATCCTGAGTGAGGTAACCCAATCACAAAAAAACACACATCGTATGTACTCACTGATAAGTGGATATTAGCCCAAAAGCTCAAATGACCCAAGATACAATCCACAGACCACATGAAGCTCAAGAAGGATAACCAAAATGTAGATGCTTCACTCCTTCTTAAAAGGGGGAACAAATATTCATAGTAGGGGATATGGAGGCAAAGTTTGGAGCAAAGACTGAAGGAACGGCCATTCAGAGCCTGCACCACATACATGGGTATACAGCCCATATATATATATATATATATATATATATATATATATATATATATATATATATATATATATATATATATATAAAGCTACCAAAACTAGATAAGATTGATGAAGCTAAGAAGTACATGCTGACAGGAGCCTGATATAAGCTGTCTCCTGAGAGGTACAGCCAGAGCATGTCAAATACAGAGGCGATGCTAGCAGCAAACTATTGAACTGAGAACAGGACCCTGTTGGAGGAATTAGAGAAAGGATTGAAAGAGCTGAAGGGGCTTGCAATCCCATAAGAACAACAATGCCAACCAACCAGAGTTCCCAAGGACTAAACCACTACCCAAAGATTATATATGGACTGACCCATGACTCTAGCTGCATATGTAGCAGAGGAAGACCTTGTTGGACACCAATGGAAGGAGAAGCCCTTGGTCCTGCCAAGGCTGGACCTCCCAGTGTAGGGGAATGTTGGAGGGGTGGGAATGGGGGGTGGATGGGGAGGAGAATACCCTTATGGAAAAAGGGAAAGAGGGTGGGATAAGAGGCTTATGTCTGGGAGACCGGGAAAGGGAATAACATTTGAAATGTAAATTTAAAAAAATCCAATAAAAAAAGAAGTGAACTATGTGAAATTTAAAAGTCTTCATACATCAAGGAAAATTATCATCAGAGCAAACAGATATACCATAGATTAGGTAGAAAGTTTTTGCCAGTTATAACTCATACAGGGAATATATAGAATGCATAAAGCACTATAAAATTTAAATACCCAAACCACAGAACTGTCAGTAGATAAATGGGCTATGAAACAAGCAGCCAGTTCTCAAAGGAAACACAAATGGCCAATAAATGTTTTCAGAACTGTTTAACATTCTCAGCTATCAGACAAACATACATTAAAACATTTTAAGATTCTATCTCATCCCTATCAGAATGATTACTATTTTAGTTTGGTTTTCCATTGCTGTGATGAAATATTATGACAAAAAACAAAACAAAACAAAAACCCTAGCAACTTGAGGAGTTAAGTCCCCACAAGGATCACAGTTATTCATGAAGGGAAGTTAGGGTAAGAACTTGAAGCAGGCACAGGAGACAAGAACTGAAGCAGGGGCTAGGTTTGCTTCTTGGTTTGCTTCTCTTGGTTCTCAATCTGCTTTCTCATGGCATACAGTACCCCCTGCCTAGGAGTTGCATACTCATGATGAGCAGGGCCCTCTCATATCAGTTTTCAATCAAGAAAACGCACCAAAGGTTTGCCAACATCAACAGGGTAACTGGTGGGAACATTTCCTCAACTGAGGACCCCTCTTCCAAAATGACTTTATCTTATGTTGGCAAAAACCCGGTTATTCATCAGATGCAATTGCTGTCTCAGAGACTTGCTACTGAATAAACTCAGCCTTCCTAGTTCTTTCTTAATTCTGGTGTGCTCTTTCAAATTAGCTGCCTGACTCCTCTCTTAGGTGACTGATTCAAACTGGTTTCTCTTGGCTTCTGACTAAATTGATCTGCTTGATCTCAAATTAACTCTGACAATATGTTCTAATCTTTTGGCTCCTTCATATTCTCTGGCTTATTCTGTCTTCACCTGTACTTAGCTTGTTTTCTCTGCAACCTGTCTCTGTAAGACTATCTGAATAAAACTGCCCCCACCCTTCCCTCTCTCTGTACTGCTCTCGTCAGTGCCTGTCTTGTGATAATTGGGCATATCCTATCTCTGACTCAGTCTGTCAGATTTTTCTCTGATTCATCATTTTGTCTGCCCCTCAATTAGACGTCACTTTCAAAAATTGCTTCTTTTTTCTATGAATTAACCTTACCTAATTGTTAGGGATTAATGGTATTAATGGAGTGTCTGAATTCTATCCAGAGGGATTAAAAGTGTGTTTTTCCACTCAGACCCACAAAGTCTTTTTGTATGTGATCCCTTGCCAGAGCAGCCATGTTGATAGATTAAAATTCATTTACATCTGGCAACTATGAACAAACAAACAAAACAAACAAAAACAAAATGAAACAACGTCAAAAATAAATGACAACTGTTGGTGAAGGTGTGAGGAAAGAGGTACTCTTATCCATTGCTGGTAAGAGTGTAAACCAGTGTAACCATTATGGAAACCAGTATCTAGGTTTCTTAAAATGCCCAATTCTAATTACCATATGACCTGGCTGTAGCAAGAATTCTGTATTTTATCACAGAAATGATCGCTGTACTTCCGTATTTTGCTGCTGTACTATTCAAAAAACAAGGGAATGTAACCAGCCTAGATGTCCACCATCATCAACAACAGAATGGATAATGAAATTCTGACACATATACAGGATGGAAACACACTCTCGGCAGTAAGGAAAAAGTCAACTATGAAAATTATGGGAACATGGATTGTACTGGAAAGTATTACACTAAATGAGGTCTTTCAGTCAGAAAGACAAACTCATGGGCTCTTCACTTCAATGTTGGTAAAATCCTGATTACTTATTCTGTTTCCTAATATAGTTTTGTTCAAATTTTCTAATTTACATTAGCCACTTTGGTAGTTTTTGAATATGTATATTTCATCTATTGTGTTTATTTCTCCATTAGTATTTTGTTGTTCTCTACTATACCATCTACATTTTATTGTGACTTTCATTAGATACTTTTTTGAAAAAAAAAGTATTTTCTTAGTGGTTACAACGAACAGTTTAATCTAGACAATGATCAATGCTAATCAAATTTTAATACATGTATATATTTTCAACATCACTCCACACCTCTTCATCTTTCCTTTAATTTATGTATTTATACATTATAATTGGAATTCTCAGTTTTACTGTTTTACACAATTATATTTCAGTCTAGATACAAATAGAAAAGTATTACAAACAAAAATATTTTTATAGTAAATTATTTTTTTTTTTATTAACTTGAGTATTTCTTATATACATTTCGAGTGTTATTCCCTTTCCCGGTTTCCGGGCAAACATCCCCCTCCCCCCTCCCCTTCCTTATGGGTGTTCCCCTCCCAACCCTCCCCCCATTGCCGCCCTCCCCCCATAGACTAGTTCACTGGGGGTTCAGTCTTAGCAGGACCCAGGGCTTCCCCTTCCACTGGTGCTCTTACTAGGATATTCATTGCTACCTATGGGGTCAGAGTCCAGGGTCAGTCCATGTATAGTCTTTAGGTAGTGGCTTAGTCCCTGGAAGCTCTGGTTGCTTGGCATTGTTGTACTTTTGGGGTCTCGAGTCCCTTCAAGCTCTTCCAGTTCTTTCTCTGATTCCTTCAATAGGGGACCTATTCTCAGTTCAGTGGTTTGCTGCTGGCATTCGCCTCTATATTTGCTGTATTCTGGCTGTGTCTCTCAGGAGCGATCTACATCCGGCTCCTGTCGGTCTGCACTTCTTTGCTTCATCCATCTTGTCTAATTGGGTGGCTGTATATGTATGGGCCACATGTGGGGCAGGCTCTGAATGGGTGTTCCTTCAGTCTCTGTTTTAATCTTTGCCTCTCCCTTCCCTGCCAAGGGTATTCTTTTTCCTCATTTAAAGAAGGAGTGAAGCATTCACATTTTGATCATCCGTCTTGAGTTTCGTTTGTTCTAGGGATCTAGGGTAATTCAAGCATTTGGGCTAATAGCCACTTATCAATGAGTGCATACCATGTATGTCTTTCTGTGATTGGGTTAGCTCACTCAGGATGATATTTTCCAGTTCCAACCATTTGCCTACGAATTTCATAAACTCGTTGTTTTTGATAGCTGAGTAATATTCCATTGTGTAGATGTACCACATTTTCTGTATCCATTCCTCTGTTGAAGGGCATCTGGGTTCTTTCCATTTTCTGGCTATTATAAATAAGGCTGCTATGAACATAGTGGAGCACGTGTCTCTTTTATATGTTGAGGCATCTTTTGGGTATATGCCCAAGAGAGGTATAGCTGGATCCTCAGGCAGTTCAATGTCCAATTTTCTGAGGAACCTCCAGACTGATTTCCAGAATGGTTTTACCAGTCTGCAATCCCACCAACAATGGAGGAGTGTTCCTCTTTCTCCACATCCTTGCCAGCATCTGCTGTCACCTGAGTTTTTGATCTTAGCCAATCGCACTGGTGTGAGGTGAAATCTCAGGGTTGTTTTGATTTGCATTTCCCTTATGACTAAAGATGTTGAACATTTCTTTAGGTGTTTCTCAGCCATTCGGCATTCCTCAGCTGTGAATTCTTTGTTTAGCTCTGAACCCCATTTTTTAATAGGGTTATTTGTTTCCCTGCGGTCTAACTTCTTGAGTTCTTTGTATATTTTGGATATAAGGCCTCTATCTGTTGTAGGATTGGTAAAGATCTTTTCCCAATCTGTTGGTTGCCGTTTTGTCCTAACCACAGTGTCCTTTGCCTTACAGAAGCTTTGCAGTTTTATGAGATCCCATTTGTCGATTCTTGATCTTAGAGCATAAGCCATTGGTGTTTTGTTCAGGAAATTTTTTCCAGTGCCCATGTGTTCCAGATGCTTCCCTAGTTTTTCTTCTATTAGTTTGAGTGTGTCTGGTTTGATGTGGAGGTCCTTGATCCACTTGGACTTAAGCTTTGTACAGGGTGATAAGCATGGATCGATCTGCATTCTTCTACATGTTGCCCTCCAGTTGAACCAGCACCATTTGCTGAAAATACTATCTTTTTTCCATTGGATGGTTTTGGCTCCTTTGTCAAAAATCAAGTGACCATAGGTGTGTGGGTTCATTTCTGGGTCTTCAATTCTATTCCATTGGTCTATCTGTCTGTCTCTGTACCAATACCATGCAGTTTTTATCACTATTGCTCTGTAATACTGCTTGAGTTCAGGGATAGTGATTCCCCCTGAAGTCCTTTTATTGTTGAGGATAGCTTTAGCTATCCTGGGTTTTTTGTTATTCCAGATGAATTTGCAAATTGTTCTGTCTAACTCTTTGAAGGATTGGATTGGTATTTTGATGGGGATTGCATTGAATCTGTAGATTGCTTTTGGTAAAATGGCCATTTTTACTATATTAATCCTGCCAATCCATGAGCATGGGAGATCTTTCCATCTTCTGAGGTCTTCTTCAATTTCTTTCCTCAGTGTCTTGAAGTTCTTATTGTACAGATCTTTTACTTGCTTGGTTAAAGTCACACCGAGGTACTTTATATTATTTGGGTCTATTATGAAGGGTGTCGTTTCCCTAATTTCTTTCTCGGCTTGTTTCTCTTTTGTATAGAGGAAGGCAACTGATTTATTTGAGTTAATTTTATACCCAGCCACTTTGCTGACGTTGTTTATCAGCTTTAGTAGTTCTCTGGTGGAACTTTTGGGATCACTTAAATATACTATCATGTCATCTGCAAATAGTGATATTTTGACCTCTTCTTTTCCGATCTGTATCCCTTTGATCTCCTTTTGTTGTCTGATTGCTCTGGCTAGAACTTCAAGAACTATATTGAATAAGTAGGGAGAGAGTGGGCAGCCTTGTCTAGTCCCTGATTTTAGTGGGATTGCTTCAAGTTTCTCTCCATTTAGTTTAATGTTGGCAACTGGTTTGCTGTATATGGCTTTTACTATGTTTAGGTATGGGCCTTGAATTCCTATTCTTTCCAGGACTTTTATCATGAAGGGGTGTTGAATTTTGTCAAATGCTTTCTCAGCATCTAATGAAATGATCATGTGGTTCTGTTCTTTCAGTTTGTTTATATAATGGATCACGTTGATGGTTTTCCGTATATTAAACCATCCCTGCATGCCTGGGATGAAGCCTACTTGATCATGGTGGATGATTGTTTTGATGTGCTCTTGAATTCGGTTTGCCAGAATTTTATTGAGTATTTTTGCGTCGATATTCATAAGGGAAATTGGTCTGAAGTTCTCTTTCTTTGTTGTGTCTTTGTGTGGTTTAGGTATAAGAGTAATTGTGGCTTCGTAGAAGGAATTCGGTAGGGCTCCATCTGTTTCAATTTTGTGGAATAGTTTGGATAATATTGGTATGAGGTCTTCTATGAAGGTTTGATAGAATTCTGCACTAAACCCGTCTGGACCTGGGCTCTTTTTGGTTGGGAGACCTTTAATGACTGCTTCTATTTCCTTAGGAGTTATGGGGTTGTTTAACTGGTTTATCTGTTCCTGGTTTAACTTCGATACCTGGTATCTGTCTAGGAAATTGTCCATTTCCTGAAGATTTTCAAATTTTGTTGAATATAGGTTTTTATAGTAAGATCTGATGATTTTTTGAATTTCCTCCGAATCTGTAGTTATGTCTCCCTTTTCATTTCTGATTTTGTTAATTTGGACACACTCTCTGTGTCCTCTCGTTAGTCTGGCTAAGGGTTTATCTATCTTGTTGATTTTCTCAAAGAACCAACTTTTGGTTCTGTTGATTCTTTCTATGGTCCTTTTTGTTTCTACTTGGTTGATTTCAGCTCTGAGTTTGATTATTTCCTGCCTTCTACTCCTCCTGGGTGTATTTGCTTCTTTTTGTTCTAGAGCTTTTAGGTGTGCTGTCAAGCTGCTGACATATGCTCTTTCCTGTTTCTTTCTGCAGGCACTCAGCGCTATGAGTTTTCCTCTTAGCACAGCTTTCATTGTGTCCCATAAGTTTGAGTATGTTGTATCTTCATTTTCATTAAATTCTAAAAAGTTTTTAATTTCTTTCTTTATTTCTTCCTTGACCAGGTTATCATTGAGTAGAGCATTGTTCAATTTCCACGTATATGTGGGCATTCTTCCCTTATTGTTATTGAAGACCAGTTTTAGGCCGTGGTGGTCCGATAGCACGCATGGGATTATTTCTATCTTTCTGTACCTGTTGAGGCCCGTTTTTTGACCAATTATATGGTCAATTTTGGAGAAAGTACCATGAGGAGCTGAGAAGAAGGTATATCCTTTTGCTTTAGGATAGAATGTTCTATAAATATCCGTTAAGTCCATTTGGCTCATGACTTCTCTTAGTCTGTCTACATCACTGTTTAATTTCTGTTTCCATGATCTGTCCATTGATGAGAGTGGGGTGTTGAAATCTCCCACTATTATTGTGTGAGGTGCAATGTGTGTTTTGAGCTTTAGTAAGGTTTCTTTTACGTATGTAGGTGCCCTTGTATTTGGGGCATAGATATTTAGGATTGAGAGTTCATCTTGGTGGATTTTTCCTTTGATGAATATGAAGTGTCCTTCCTTATCTTTTTTGATGACTTTTAGTTGGAAATTGATTTTATTTGATATTAGAATGGCTACTCCAGCTTGCTTCTTCTGACCATTTGCTTGGAAAGTTGTTTTCCAGCCTTTCACTCTGAGGTAGTGTCTGTTTTTGTCTCTGAGGTGTGTTTCCTGTAGGCAGCAGAATGCAGGGTCCTCGTTGCGTATCCAGTTTGTTAATCTATGTCTTTTTATTGGGTAGTTGAGGCCATTGATATTGAGAGATATTAAGGAATAGTGATTATTGCTTCCCGTTATAATCATATTTGGATGTGAGGTTATGTTTGTGTGCTTTTCTTCTCTTTGTTTTGTTGCCAAGACGATTAGTTTCTTGCTTCTTCTAGGGTATAGCTTGCCTCCTTATGTTGGGCTTTACCATTTATTATCCTTTGTAGTGCTGGATTTGTAGAAAGATATTGTGTAAATTTGGTTTTGTCATGGAATATCTTGGTTTCTCCATCAATGTTAATTGAGAGTTTTGCTGGATACAGTAACCTGGGCTGGCATTTGTGTTCTCTTAGGGTCTGTATGACATCAGTCCAGGATCTTCTGGCCTTCATAGTTTCTGGCGAGAAGTCTGGTGTGATTCTGATAGGTCTCCCTTTATATGTTACTTGACCTTTTTCCCTTACTGCTTTTAATATTCTTTCTTTATTTTGTGCGTTTGGTGTTTTGACAATTATGTGACGGGAGGTGTTTCTTTTCTGGTCCAATCTATTTGGAGTTCTGTAGGCTTCTTGTATGTCTATGGGTATCTCTTTTTTTAGGTTAGGGAAGTTTTCTTCTATGATTTTGTTGAAGATATTTACTGGTCCTTTGAGCTGGGAGTCTTCACTCTCTTCTATACCTATTATCCTTAGGTTTGATCTTCTCATTGAGTCCTGGATTTCCTGTATGTTTTGGACCAGTAGCTTTTTCCGCTTTACATTATCTTTGACAGTTGAGTCAATGATTTCTATGGAATCTTCTGCTCCTGAGATTCTCTCTTCCATCTCTTGTATTCTGTTGGTGAAGCTTGTATCTACAGCTCCTTGTCTCTTCTTTTGGTTTTCTATATCCAGGGTTGTTTCCATGTGTTCTTTCTTGATTGCTTCTATTTCCATTTTTAATTCCTTCAACTGTTTGATTGTGTTTTCCTGGAATTCTTTCAGGGATTTTTGCGATTCCTCTCTGTAGGCTTTTACTTGTTTATTAATGTTTTCCTGTGCTTCCCTAAGTGTGTTCATGTCTTTCTTGAAGTCCTCCAGCATCATGATCAAATATGATTTTGAAACTACATCTTGCTTTTCTGGTGTGTTTGGATATTCCATGTTTGTTTTGGTGGGAGAATTGGGCTCCGATGATGGCATGTAGTCTTGGTTTCTGTTGCTTGGGTTCCTGCGCTTGCCTCTCGCCATCAGATTATCTCTAGTGTTACTTTGTTCTGCTGTTTCTGACAGTGGCTAGACTGTCCTCTAAGCCTGTGTGTCAGGAGTGCTGTAGACCTGTTTTCCTCTCTTTCAGTCAGTTATGGGGACAGAGTGTTCTGCTTTCGGGCGTGTAGTTTTTCCTCTCTACAGGTCTTCAGCTGTTCCTGTGGGCCTGTGTCTTGAGTTCACCAGGCAGCTTTCTTGCAGCAGAAAATTTGGTCTTACCTGTGGTCCCGAGGCTCAGGTTTGCTCGTGGGGTGCTGCCCAGGGGCTGTCTGCAGCGGCAGCAACCAGGAAGACCTGTGCCGCCCCTTCCGGGAGCTTCAGTGCACCAGGGTTCCAGATGGTCTTTGGCTTTTTCCTCTGGCGTCCGAGATGTGTGTGCAGGGAGCAGTCTCTTCTGGTTTCCCAGGCTTGTCCGCCTCTCTGAAGGTTTAGCTCTCCCTCCCACGGGATTTGGGTGCAGAGAACTGTTTATCCGGTCTGTTTCCTTCAGGGTCCGGTGGGGTCCTGCCGCTCCTGGGCCCTCCCCCACGGGAGCCCAGAGGCCTTATACAGTTTCCTCTTGGGCCAGGGATGTGGGCAGGGGTGAGCAGTGTTGGTGGTCTCTTCTGCTCTGCAGCCTCAGGAGTGCCCACCTGACCAGGCGGTTGGGTCTCTCTCTCACCGGGTCTGGGAGCAGAGAGCTGCTGCGGGCCGGGATCCGCGGGTGTGGGACTTCCGGTAAACACAGAACGTGCCGGGTCCTAGAGAAATTCTGCTTCCGTGTGTCCCAAGCTCACCAGGCAGCTTTCTTGCAGCAGAAAATTTGGTCTTACCTGTAGTCCCGAGGCTCAGGTTTGCTCGTGGGGTGCTGCCCAGGGGCTCTCTGCAGTGGCAGCAACCAGGAAGACCTGTGCCACCCCTTCCAGTAAATTATTTTTTCAAGACAGAGTCTCACTATGTAACCTTCTCTATACTGAACTTCTCTATGTAGACCAAGCTGGCTTTGAACTAAGAGATCTGACTGCCTCTGATCCTTGGGTGTTGGGGTAAAAGATGTGCACCAGCACTGCCTGGCAGTAAGGCACTACTTTTACTTGTGCTTTTGATTTCCTTGTGGAACTTGAAGCCTCGTCTTCCTGCATCTCCATTTCTTCTATGACCTTCTGTCCATTTTGTCATGTAATGTCACTGCATGAATTCTAATGGCTCAAAGAATGTGGTGAATAAAAGGTACATGGGCCATGGACATGGTCGCAGTCTTTGGAAAGTTAAGATCCTGTCTAACTTCAGAGTATACTTCTGTTTACTCCTAATGCCTCACATAGTATGAGACACCTAAGTGCTTAATAATATTTCTGGAATGCATTAGCAGACGTTTACATAATAACAAAGATCTGTTATTGAATTCTCAGTACTGGATTGAACGCTGAAGCCAGCAGCCAAGCAAGTCAAGCTTCAGAAGTTTCTGAATGAGAGAATCTTGAGAGACTAGTTTGTAAGTCTTGTAGCCAGTGGATTCTTTGAATCATATTGTCAAGGAAAGGGAAATTTAAGTTACTAATTCAAGCTAGACTATTGTTAGTTTTTAAATGATAGCTAAAGTTCTTAAAGTCAGACAAGGACACACAATCTGCTCACTAATAACTTTACACTTGGTAATTCGAAAGTGTCAAACAGAATCCATGCATCTTCATAACTTGAAGCAAATAGGATAGGCCCTTCTCTTGACGGCTCACTTGATGGGGCCCATGGCAAATACAATGCCTGACAACTTTGTTTAGAGGCAGTAACAGTTAGAAGCCAAGTGTTGCTCAAGCAGAGTTCTATTTAATTATCCATCTGGGGTCAATTTACTTTATTACAGCTGTAAAGTGGGCTCAGCTCAACTTGCCAATTTCCATTCCAATCTGCTTTTAAAATGTTTTAGTTTCACAGTTCAGGCATTTTACTGCAAATCTTGTGAATCATGTGGATAGTACTAAGTGGGACATTTTGTCAAAAAAAGTAGATTCTTTTCTAAGCCTGTGATACAATTTGAATCTATTTTAAAGGTTTGGAAATTGAGAAATATAAATTTAAATAAAAAACAAGCACACTGTACATGGTTCAAGAGTCATTTACACATTAAAGAACATTTTCAAGTCCCTTTTTTATGCAAAGTAAAAGTTAACAGTTGTAACTGTTTTAAGGGTTTTAACAGTAGGTGTATTACTTTTTAAGCAAGTGAATATGCAAATATATGTAAAACTACATAATGGGATAGCTTGATATTTAATTTAATCCTCAGAAACTCAATGTAAACTTAAAACCTGTGCATAGCTGTATTATACACTAATATCTTTTCTTCTTTGAGAAACTGTCATATTTTAATTTTTTAAAGTATTCCTCGGAATGGCAGAACAATTGGTTGCCACATGTCCTTACTTATTTAAACTCTCACTAGATATTTGTATGGGAACTCATTTAGGCATGTGATGATCAGAAGAATACAAAGATTTAGGCTACCATGAACTATCATCCATTAATGGTCTAGAGGAAACAGAAGAACCATTACAAGGATATTCTAAAGCCCCATGAAGAAAAAATTTAAAAATTTATTTATTTATTTTAAGTATATGAGTAGACTGTAACTGTCTTCAGCCACACCAGAAGAGGGGCATCAGGTTCCATTACAGATGGTTGTGAGCCACCATGTGTTTGCTGGGAATTGAACTCAGGACCTCTGGAAGAGCAGTCAGTGCTCTTACCCACTGAGTCATCTCTCCAGCCCCAAGAAAGTTTATTTTTAGGAATGTTATTCAGTCAAAAGATATGCTACTCAGTGGCAGAGATGCCACTCAAAACATGAGCAGGCTATGAGTTTCATCCTCTAGTATGAAAAGAAGAAGGAGGAGAAGAGAAAGAGGAGGAGAACAAATAAAGGTCACAACAATTCAACACATGCTAGTGTAGAAGTATAATCCCACTTAGTTGAAAGTCCAACTAACAGAAGACTGCTAAGGCACTCTATTAATGATACTTTAAGGATTTTTATTCAATGATACTTATTTTCAATGACTTAGGTACTTAATCCACCTAATAGGCATGATTTTGTAAGCTGTACACCCCCCAATGTAAACATGATGAGAGTGAGGCTGGAGATGTGCCTCGGTGGCTAAGAACACCGGTTGCTCTCCCAGAACACACATATAGTAGCTGACAATCTTCTGTAACCCATTTCCCAGTAACTCCTATCCCAAGATATATGGTGCCCTCTTTTGGTCCATATAGGCACCGTACACCCATGATCCCTATACATACACATAAGATTGAATAAAAAAAAATAATGATGGTCAAAGTCACAGGAATCATTGACAAATTTTGTGTGACTACCAAGTGACATGCTCCGAGTTTAAACTCATGCATTCTTGCCCATGACTGTGTTTTAGCATTTTCATGCTATGACATTTCATATCATTTACCTTCAACTTGTGAGAAGATCCTTCCAGCTCTGTGATTTGTGCCTTTTTTCAGAGAATACTGAAATGTCTGACTTTGGGGGCAATGCAAGATTATAAGTTGTGAGCTCATATCAGAAATTTCAAGAAGTGGTGGGTTTTCCCCCAGCATTTCTGTCTTTACTGGGATATGCAGAATGCCATGTCCCAGAAAGCATCACTACATAGACTAGTGGAACAGTAGCTGAGCCCAGAACTGATGTGAGTTGGGAGTGAGACAGAGCTTCTGCTGAGAACAGTATACGTTTTGGATATTACTGTAACCTAGTAAAAGCTAATGCAATTACACAGATGAGGAAGTGGGGTGTTACAATATCTAGATTAAGTGACATCAGCTTTAGGACAGGTAGAAAGTCTGAGAAAATAGTTGCTGGGAATTAAACACATCACTGCTCATGTCTTACAGTGCTTATACTTGTTCTTTTTGTTTTGGTTAAAAGATTGGAGAACAGTATGTGACTGGACTTTCCTACTGGACACAAAAAGAGCACAGAAGCTGTAAAAGACTTAAAAAATATATGTAAATATATGACTGTGTATAGATATAATGAAAGGAATCATCAAAAGTCTTACATTTTAAAAATAGAAGAGAGAAGAAAAAATAGAACTTATACAACTTAACAGCCTAGAAATTGTAAAGTTGTTTCCAATCAGCAAAAGATGGCCTTGAAAAGATTGTTTGAATACCAAGGGTTGAAAAAAAATACAAATGAAGACTCATCATCAAAAACCAAATAGGACATTTTAATAATTTACTATTTTATATATGTATATATTATGCTTGTATATAGAAACAGATATACTCATATAAGAGTTTAATGTTTTAATTGGAGTTTCACAGGAATAATCCTTCCAGAAGCTGTAAGTTACAAAATAAAAAGCCTACTGCCAAGTATTGAATTATGGGTCAGAGGAGTCTCATAGAGTACCCAAGGTAATTGCTATTGCTTTGCTCTTGTTTCCTAGAGATTTCAATGGTAAGACACTGTTGATGACAACACTACATACTTTGATATGGAGGAATAAAGGTGGTGTTGACAGAGAAGTTTCCTTTCTGTTAGCTACTTTTCATAGTAGATGCTATGTAGGTACTGGGGAGAAATGTACTCACCAACCCTTCCTTATTCAGCTATGACAGGCATTTCAAGATACACTCATGGGTACAATAGTGGCATGAATGTTATGTGGATAGCCAACCACTATCTAATTATAATTTAAGGAGAAAGTTTAGCAAAATGATAGTGGTTATCCTGCAGTCTCTGAGCTACCCAACCTTGGATTCTCACCAAAGTTTTTTTATCAGGTATGGTATTTCTAGAAGAGAAAACGCTTACGGAGTATGGCTTTAAATCCAATATTCTTGTCTCTACAACCAAAGATTAGTGTAGGTCTCCGACCTTTTCAGAGTTTTTCTTTTGCTGAGGATGGTGGCAGTTAATGCAGAAAGTTGGAACTAGTTAAAGTGCCTAGTGCCTGTGGAGTACTCAGTCCTGAATAGGACATATCCATCACACATACTCTACTCTCACAGTTCACAGACTCATGGATGGGGAACTGGAGTGGAGAGACTTTCCAGATGCTGGGAAAGCAAAATAAAACACAACGGGGCCAAATAGCATCTTCTAGATATGACACTATGAGTATAGGACCACTCTACTCATGAACTGACAGCATCTATGATGGCCTACATAAGACATGCACAAGATCATGCCAACAACATCCCATAATGCAGGTAGGAGGGGCTCCTACTCCTATCTGAGAGGCTAGTTGGTAGGTGATCAGTAGGGGTGGAGGTTGGGAGAAAAAAGTTTTCTTTAAGTGTGTGTGGCTCCCAGTGGGTCAACCATGTTTCAGTAGATGGCCTCAAGTCCATGAGTAAATGAGAAGCACAAAGCTGACTCAGTGGATTATAAAAAATAAAAATAAAAAGAGTATATGACTTTGCAAGAACCTAAGATCTGGGAGGAGTTAGGGAGAGGAGTCATAAGTGAATATGATTAAAATACATTGGGTATTGAATAAATATATGAAATTCACATATAATAGAAATATTTTTAAAGAAAACAAATGGAATTGCTTTTGATGAATTAAGATGGCCTCAGTAAGTTCTTTCTTAATAATTTTTTTTTAGACAAAGGAGGCCAACAACCTGTTAGTTCACAAACTTAAAAACAGATAAATCACCATGCTGGCCATAGCTGTAGAGAAGTAAAAAAAAATCATCCTTATCACATTATATAATTTGCTAAGCAACATAAGAAGATAGGCCATATCCACTCGACACATTGATAATTCTCCACACATTTGCTGATTTTTTCAAGTTATTGAGATTCAACTTAAAAGTTCCCATCTTGAGCTTAGAGACCCCCAATCATTCAGCTCTAGGACCCTTCATTTGTACTAAAAAGGCTGTTTTCACCATGTACCTGATTATACCTCTTCTCTTCTCTTCCATAGCTTTTACTGGTCACATGAATTGGTGGTTTAGTTTAAGGATGGTATACGCAAGTTATTAATATATGACAAATGAACCACTGGAGTGAGTGACATGTCATGGATGCTACCGTTTTCTAACAGAATTTATTAGAATTTAAAATACTTCAAAAAGTTTCTTAACTCAACTGGTTACAGAGAAGATAAAAGGGATGGGTGATTAGAAAAACAAACCTAAATTGTCTTATTCTTTAAATCTGCAGCAAGTGAGTGCATTGAAGTTAAAGATGTAACCATATGTTAAATGTATAATGAAATTTTCATTTAAAGTACAACCATTCATATTTATAGTGCCTGGGAATTGGAATTCATTTTTGTTATTTATAATGAAA
The DNA here is from genome assembly GCF_021556685.1 of Rattus norvegicus. Taxonomy (NCBI): domain Eukaryota; kingdom Metazoa; phylum Chordata; class Mammalia; order Rodentia; family Muridae; genus Rattus; species Rattus norvegicus. The sequence goes on from NC_141541.1 coordinate 84,718,165, forward strand.
AGCAAATTAATAATTTTGCTCCTAGGGGCTGGAGAGATGGCTTAGTAGTGAAAAGCATTGAACTAGCAGCGTTTCTTAGAGGAATTGGTTCCCGGAATCCACATGGTTGCTTCAAGAATCTGTAACTCCTTCCAGAGTACTTGGTTCCTTCTCCTGGCTTCTGGGAGCACCACATACATGCAGTGTGCAGATACACATGCAGACAAAAATCCTTGACTGTGACTCTCAGACAAAGTATGACTCAGCTAATGATTGAGGTTGACAGTTTATCAGAAGTATAGACTTCTTAAGGTAGAATTTAAGACATTTACTAAATATTAGTAAAACAGTCAAGGGGTATTTTCACATCCGGAGTCTCACTATTTTAGAACAAATAATCCTGTCTTTGAGCTGTTATATTAATTCAATGAATTTTCAAATTTGTTTTTATGGACATCCTAAAGAAGACTCAAACAAAATGATTTGACATCACTTACCTGTCTGCACCAGAGTTTACGGAATATTTGGAGATAAGCCAATACCATAAGACACAGGGGTGCCATGTACGTCACCAGAAAGAAGCAGATGTGGTACATCTTTGGGTAAACTTCACCTAAGATGAGAGTCAAGCAGTAAAATCTTCCATTAAACAAATTTAATGACTAAATCCTTGTTTCAATAAGAGCTAAATGAAAATACAGCTCATTATTCTCATTAAAATATAAATTTCTCAAATGGCGGGACCAGTTGTGCTCTTAAATATAAATATGAAAAAGTTTGGAAAAGTAAATACAATCAATATTTGTTTTGTTGATGTATTGCCAATATACCCACATGTATAGCATTTGCATATATATGAAATGAAATGCAGAACTTTAGGGATTTTACAGTAAATTTTTTTATCCATTTTCTTATTTGTCCTTAATCCTAAACACATATCTATCACAATGATAGCATTTATTAAAGAATAAGTTAATCAACTAACTAATGCAATTAAGTCTAGCAATATTTTAGTATTTCTCCTAAATAAGTTTTATAAATAACAGATCAGCATTTAGTTATAATTCTAACTTAATGCTAACAAAGCAAGGCAAAGATTTCACTTCAGTTTTGTTTTGCTTTCTTTCATTTTGCTTCTTTTGAAAATTACATATTTTCTCTAGATATCAGTGCTGGCGTTGATGAGGTGATGGTTTAAATAGTAATGACCCTCATAGGTTTATTATATTTGAGCACATATTCATCAGGGAGTGACATTATTGGAAAGGATTAGAAGGGTTATGACGTATGGCATTGTGTGAGGAAATGTGTTCCTGGATGGGGAGTTTTCAAGTTTAAAAATCCCATTCCAGGCTCAGGTTCTCTTTCTGTCTATGAACACAGCTCTCAGTTACTTCTCCAGCTCCATGTCTGCCAGCATGTGGCCATGCTCCCCATCATGGTGATAATGGACTAAACCTTTGAAACTAAATAAGGTCCCAATGCGCTGTTTTCTTTCATAAATGTTGCCGTTGTGCACAGCGTCTCTTCACAGCAGTAGAGCACAGGCCTTCTTATCTGGATTAAATCTAGTATTTTTTACTCTAATATATTTTTGTATTCTTCATTCTGAAATTATCTCATTTCTTATTTTTTTTCTGTATTGTATTGTGTAGATGGAACAGTGCAGTACATAGGCTACTGGGTGGTGTAAGAGATCATTTTGTGGTGTCATTTTAGACCCTTTCTGGGTCAGGAGACACTCATCCACCTCATTCATTTCTAATTTCCTTTCAAGTTTATCTTGTAAAACAGGTCATTACTAAGAGTGATAGAATTCAAGTACTGGAGTAATAGCAGATAGCATTCCCACTGGAAGTGCAGTGGTGTGGACAACATTTGCTGGACCAATATCAAAGCAACTAGGTCACCCTGGCAATTCCCAGGGACTTGAGTGGCTTTGATCTTTTATTTGTCTTAAATATACATACACACACACACACACACACACACACACACACACACACACCAGAGAGAGAGAGAGAGAGAGAGAGAGAGAGAAGCTTGTGCACATTGAAGCTCTAATATCTGCCTTAGACTAAACTGAAGAGATGGGGAAAAGTAGATTTGATTGCTAACATTTTTCCCACTACAGTAGCAGATACCATTACTGACACAGCAATTTGGAGTTTTGAATGGATGGAAGCAAGGAGACTTTTGGTAACTTTGAAAAAGTAGAAAAAAATAATAACTAGCTAGTAAGTATATATTATGATGAACACTTATGCAGAAAGGGTGATCAAATAAGATTATATTCCAGGTCTAGAACTAGTTTATTACTGGTGAAGTTATGATAGGTAATTAGCAAAATGTAATGTCCTAAAAATTTGTTTTATATTCTCAGATTTAGAACTAGTTGCAAATTCAAATATACAACTAAAAATTTAGGTTGCATGTGTTGAAAATATCCTTGAACGTTTCACTTGATAGTTATCACTACCTTCAATATATATTTTTGAAACTTATAATTTAGAATATATGACATAAAACTTGCTTTGCTTTACTTAAGCACTGACTGAATTAAAAGGTGGCGTTTCGTAGACCAATGACTGTAAATCTGCGTCCTAGGCAGCAGATGTTGCTCTGTCAATAGAACAGTTGTTCATTGTGACTTGAGTTTGAGCTCCAGCTTTGCACAAAGCAGTGTGTAGTGATGCACATCTAAAATCCCAGAGACAGGGAGTAGAGGCAGGAAAATCAGAAGTTTAAGATCATTCTTGCCTTCATGGTAAGTTTAGTGCTAGACTGGGCTAACATGAATACTTGTTTTAACAATGAAACAACAACAACAACAACAACAATGACAACAATGACAACAACAACAACTAGTATCCTTATTCAACTGATGGGAGGCAGTATCTGAATAAATTCTTGTCTGTATGATCCATAAATTCTCTCTCCCTCTCCCTCTCCCTCTCCCTCTCCCTCTCCCTTTCTCTCTCCCCCTCCCTCTCCCCCTCCCACTCCCTGTCTCCCTCTCCTTCTCTCTCTCCCTCTCCCCCTCCCCTCCCTCTCCCTCTCCCCCTCCCCCTCCTCCTCCCCATCCCACTCCCTGCCTCCCTCTCTCTCTCTCCCTCTCCCTCTCCCTTTCTCTCTCCCCCTCCTCCTCCCCCTCCCCCTCCCTCTCCCCTCCTCCTCCCCCTCCCCCTCCCTGCCCCCCTCTCTCCATTCATTTATCTATCTATTGTCATCTATCACCTTACCTTTTACTGTCTCAAATCAAGAAATCAGAAACAAATATGGATATTTTTGATGCATTTGAATCAGAGATTAAAGAATAATGTTCTTCAGAAGAGTTTAAGGCACATTGTCCATGAGCACAGTTACCTAACTGTATAAAACCTGCAAGCATTCTCCTGTGTCTTCCACCTGTCTGGGGCAAGTCTGTTAAATGTGGATTGCCGCTCCTGCTCTCTCTTTGCTCTGCTCTGCTCTTGTGCCCTTTTTGTCCCTGTCCCTTCTCTCCCCACCCCCTTCCCTCCATATGCCCGTGGCTGGCCTTTACTTACTCCCCCTCTACTATCTTCTCTGATGAAACCTCTCTATGTGGAAAAAATGTGATTTGCCAATATTCAAATTGACAATTTTTAAACTTAATGAGCTTTTAAAACTTGCCTATGTATTAATGGCTTTACTATCATCCCTCTAATGAATAATGAATATCTTACAACAGTTTATTGATGTGTGTGTCAGCATGCATGTGCATACACACACACACATGCACACACACACACACACACACACACACACACACACACACTTTCTAACCTCATAATGAGACAAAAGCCATCATTACTCTGATCATAAGGAAGGTTCACTCTATTTTCCTGTTTTCTGTCAGACCACCAAAGTACATTTTATTAGATCCAAGAGGAGAGATATTGTCAATCTACAATATTATCTGGATTATCTGGCTCTATGGCTTATTCCTGAAACTCTAGCATTCATGAGATCTAGACAATAATAATATATTTGCTGAATCTTGGAGCTGAAGACAGCCTGGGCTTTAGAGTAAGTTCTAGGACAGCCTGGGTTACAAAAAGAGTTTTAAGATAGCCTATGCTACAAAATGATTTCAAAGACTGCCTTGGGCTACAATGAGATCCCCCTCTCAGATAAAATTCTAATGCCTTGAACAATATTTGGTAGATATTTCATACTCATAAGACATTTAATGAAGGCATAAATCAGATGATTATTTCTTGAATTAAATGATAAAAATGAGTAACTTTATTTAAATAAAGTGTCTATTAAGAAACTAAATATTCATTTAATAACCAAGGAACCATGAACATAGGTCTGGAAATTGTAAAGTTTTATAAATACGGGAGCGGTGACAGGTCAAACGATAAACATGGATAACAGTGAAATTCAACAGCAATAATGTTGGTAGGACACAGCCACATTGCTTATTAAAGTGAGCAGCTCAGACACACATATACTTTGTGGTCTTTCCTGTTGGGGTTATCTGTCTTTTTACAATACATGAACATGAAGAATATGATCATTTGGAAAACGTTGGTTCATGCACAGCCACTCATCCTTCGCAACACTGCCTCCCATGTATGAAGGGTATTCATTTGCATGACTTCCCAAAGTGATTTGATAGACAAGCGACCAGTGGGAGTTCTTATATACTATCCTTTGATAATTAAATCAATACTGTTTATTTTCATAACCATATTCAATTTAGGGGAGAGATGAGAAAACTAAGAATCACAGCTAATAAGCTAATCTCAAGTAGAAGATACTAATTCTACAGCTGATGCTTTAAGTTGTGCTAAATAGCATTATAGAGAAGTAGCATTATAGACTATGTGTTTTTCTATGGTGTGTGGTATTTTGAATTACGATTTTTTTTTGCCGACTGAACATAAGCTAGACTGATCTGGGAAGAAGGAACCTCAATTGAGAAAATCCTGCACCCCACTGGCCTGTAGGCAAGTCTGTGGGCCACTTTGTTAATGGCTGGTGTCAGAAGGTCCAGTCCACTGTGGGCAGTGCCTTTGCTGGACAAACGGCTCTGGTTGTAAAAGAAAGCAGCTGAACAGGCCATGGGTGTCAAGTCAGCAAGAAGTGTTCATGGTTTGTCTTCAGTTCCTGCTTTCAGGAGCTGCCTTGATTTCTTGCTCTGACTTCCTTTGATGATTGGCAAACTGTAAAATGCAATGAACTTTTCCTTCTACAAGCTGCTTCTGGCCCTTGTGTTTATCACAGCAATAGAGAGCAAACGAGGAGAGTTATAAAGCCTATGCTGGTCTTTAACATTCATTTGGGCATGGAATTTTAAATAGGCCCCATGAACAGGGCATTCTATTTAAGAATGTTAATGTTAATATAGAAGATAAATGATAATATCTTGATAATATAATGAGATAAATGATCAGAAACTATTTTGAATTATGTTGCATTCTTCTTGAAATCAATAAATTATTGGTAATTTGAAGCTGAATAGATAAAAAATAATAGTTTTTATTGTTTATTTTATGCATTATCACCTCAATTCAATATCAATTTATTTTGACCCTAATAATCATCTTGAGTAACCACCAAACTACTTTCAAATAGTTTTATTAATGATTTTTGAATATTTGTATAAAAGCCAGATAATAAAGTACTAGAAATAGATATAAATTTTGTGTATTTACATTTTATTTGTGATTTAAAAATATTATGGGTATTTATGTGATATAAACAACACAATGTTCTACTTAATTACAATTATGGGTAGGATTCAGTAGTTTGGCAATTTTTCATTAATGGGGGGGTGAATGATGTTTGATTATGTGTGGGGGCTATCATTTATACATATCCATGAACATGTCAATGAAATCCATTGCCGAAATCCATTAGAAAAGTCTTCCCTGGCATTTAAAGAGTACTAAGTATGTTCTCTAATTGCTCTTTTCATTATCTCAAAGAATTCCAATAGGACTCTTGTAATTGACATGTACACACTGCTTTCTACTTTGAACACCGTGTCTGTAGGGGTCAGAGTAGTCATGGATCAAGAGAGAAGGGTCAGGGCGTGGGCTGTAAGATGCTTTTCAGCAATTACTTACTGTAAGGAACTCATGTAGCAGACTTTAACTTTCCACCAAAGTCATTTTCTCAGGCTGCCCGTGCCCCACCAGCCATGCCTTCTCCCTGGTCTCCTTCTTCCTTAAAATGTGGGCCCTAGTGAGTGGGTTTTCTTCCCCCTGGTGACACATCTTTCCCTTCCCAGGATACCCATTCACTAATCCCAGTTGTCAGAATTGATACTCATCTTTAATGCCTGCTGAAACGTTAGTGGCATCTCTGTAGACATGTGTCCAGATGGCCAGGACTGAAGGTGTTATCTCCTTTGTGGCCCTAGTACTTGGTCCACTAATCACACAGTGGCTTGTTTGTCTTTCAGCCTCACCGGAGAACGTGCTCTACTGGGCAAAATGCCTGGCACACTCTAGAAGCTTTAGATGTTGTTTGAGCATTAAATGAATGGGACACAGATACTTAAGGAAAGTATTTAGAAGCTTTCCACTTGGTTTATTTTTGTCCATAATATTAAAGGGATATTTTATTAAGAAATTGATGATAAAAAAGCAAAAGTATCACAATGTTAGTAAAAAACTAATTGAAAAGATATTCAATATTTGAATAGCAAGAAATTCAAATTGTATAATTCTATTATAGTTTTGTTGTGATTTTTTTCTTTCTCTTTTAAGACTGTCAATGTGCAGCCTACTCTGGGTTAGGATTCAGGGTCCATCTGCCTGAGCCTCCTACGTCACTTGCTTGATTCGTCTTTATAGTAAGTGTGAGTGCGTGTTACACATGTATTTAACAATCATTCTTCCCTGATGTGTAAATTCTCTAAGTATGAGCCATTGCAATGCAATTATCTAAGAGAGGGCAATTCGCTGCTCTCATGTGTAGATATTACACGCTGGACTGAAATGTATGGTGACCTTTTGTTATTTTTTCTCTGCCGTATCTCTGTCTCTGTCATGCATGGCTGGGTGTGCTCCTATTGTGAGATGTTTGGAAGCAAAGAATCACAATGCCCTGAAAAATCTGCTTGTTTATATTACTATCATGGGTACTGGATATGCACAGATGTATACCATACAGAGGTGATTTCTAATTGATACAACTCCTCACCCAGTGAACGGGCATCTCTGTGACACTGCAGTGCTCTGAGAACAGAGTTTAAAGCTGAAAACAGATCTTTAAAGAATGTGGGTTCTATTAGTCTTCCTACCCTTCATCCTTAACATTTCTTTTTTCTTCCCCTCTCATGGGCCCCTTTCTAGTTTCCTGGTGTCTGCCTTGCTTTATTTGAACATAAAATTCACCTTTTAAAAAAGTTAAACGCTAAGATATACACATCAGAGAGCACATGCAGCATTTGTCTTTCTCAGCCTGGGTTCACTCCATGTAATATTTTCTATCTCCATCCATTTTCCCTGAATATTTTATTTTTCTTTATGGTCGGACAAAATTGCCTTGTGACATGTATCACACTCTCATAGATGTCTATGCTGATTCTATTTTTATTTAATATTATGAATAGAGTAACAACAAGCACAGATGCACAGGTATCTCTGAAATAAAATACAGAGTTCTTCAGGTTCGTGTTCAGGAATGGGAAAACTAGGTTATATATAATCTCTGTATTTAGCTTTTTGGAAAATCTTGTGTAATGATCTTAATAAACTGTTAATTTGTGGTTTGATTTGTTTCATTGACTAGTTGTTTGTTTTAAAACTTTAAGAAATAACTAAAGATGAGTCATTGCATAAACTCCCCAATTCACTTCCATTTTAAAAAATTAAAAATGGTTCATGAAGCACCTCCGAAGGACTTAAATTATTTATGAAAATTGTGTGTTTCAAGTTTATTTTCACCTTCATGCTGAGCTCTTTCGAAAAGATGTTAATAAAGTATATAAGAGCAATTTAGCAATAGTGATGCTAATGCAACATTTGCGGGTCCCACGTCGATGCTAGCCCATGGACCGAGCCTACTTACCTCCCCAGCGTTCATCGCAGACTGTAAAGAGGGTGGTCTTATTGGCTAGGCCAGGGAGCATGCTGCTGCGCTCCATGACAATGGCTTGAGGAATCATTATGATGCAGGAGACGATCCAGATGACAACGATGCTGTTTCGAGCCCGTTTGGCTGTGCTCTTGAACATCAAAGGGTGACAAATGGCGTACCATCGGTCCAAGGCAATGCAGCTCAATGTAAGAACAGACACAGACACTGACACAGTCTAGAGAGGGAAGAAAGGAACACGATTCAAGGGAATTGCTAGGCGTGGGAAAGGGAATGTGAGAGCATCTGCTACGTCTGCAAAGTAGTTACAACACAAAAAGGGCACTCAGGGTCGCCAGCTCCATGTATTAATTCACATAAATAATTTTTGTGTTTAAAAAATGATGAAAGTAGAAATGTAGAAGTGCATGAGAAAACTTTGTATTTCCTTTCAGATGTGAAGTAGGTGCTGTGAGACCTTGCAGTTTCCTCACACTAAATGCTCAGTTTATGATGTTTGAATAATTCCTATCTTTACTTTGTTTTGCAGCTTTCGTCCTGGCAGTGTAAGCACTGTTTATTCGCTGAGGAAAAGAACTTATACCTGTGTTTCTTCTTCAACTGGAAGTTCTCTTTCAACCAGAATGACATGGCATTGTATATTTTAAATTATCATGCAGTTTTCATTGTTTCATTTCGTTATTGCAGATAAGTCATGGGTATCTTATTTCATACTTTTAAATTAAAAACGGGTACTTTATATCAATTGATTTCTAATATATTGGAACAAATAAAAACCTAGATCACAATAAAAAAGAATTCTGTATTGAGTATGTGTGCTACAGTTCACTGACTGACAGAATTAGTGTCTTTCTCCTAAAAGCAGGCAGGTCCTCCTAGTACAGACTTGTATGTAAAAAAACATCGCAAGTATTTCTTCATTTTGGAAATTGAAAGAAATAAATATTTCAACCCTATTGGTTCCCACATCATTAATGTACGGACTTGTCTTTAATACAAGATCCTGTTCTGAATGAAGCATTGATTACATGGAATTATAGAGTTAATTTATACGCAAAATGCCTAACTCAAGGCTTCCATGCAAGTGCTGTGTAATTACTCTTATTTATTATACTTTAAAATGACGATATTTATCATAATGTTATTTATCATCTTCCTTTCTGGAGATTTTTCAAGAAAGACTACTCATGATAATCTAACTAAATCCATGGATTTTTCTCAACTCTTGGAGGCTAATTTTTCTGTAAGTTAATCTTAGTGAGTTGATGACCGTTGAGAAGTTTGGGCACCTTCAAATTTCTCTTAACAAATTCCCTACTCCTCATGACCCCTTTTTCTTTTTCTTAGGAAGCCAAGAACCTTGGACCCCAGATTCCACTTTCAATGTGGGTGGGAAAAGAACAGTCTGGATCTGTAGGGCCGCTGTTTCGTGGCTGCTGGGGCAATGCTATAGTCATTGCTTCCAGCAATGAGAAATGCAAACGTCCATCGAGGCCTCTCAACTTATTATTCATGTCTTCTGATCACCCTGTGAGTGAAATGGAAGCAACACGGCTCAAATTCAAAAGTCACTTCTAGTATGTCCCACAACTAATACATTATAATGGTCATTTCATACGAACTCACTTCAAAGACTGACATTAGTTCCAGAAGTGTCTTGGGTGTGTTGTTTTCTTTGGTGGACACAGAGTGAGAGATTATGCTGTTCTGTGTCCAATATGGAAAACTCTTGACTCTGACAGTAGAATCCATTGAATGGGCTTTGTCAACCAATGATTTATTTCCATTTCTATGCCCGTCGGTGTCTTAAGAATATTTACTGGTAATTAGCATTCACTTTATAAGATATTCTTGGAAAATACAAAATTACACCTTATTATGAATAATTGCAAATGATGGCTTTGTTACTGCCTTCCCCTCCCCCCTTTCTCTCAAAAGAGAGATCTAAGAGGCCTATTTTAATTATTAAGTGATTTTTTTCCAGTTGTAAGATTCTTAAATAATTTAAGCATTTGCCTAAGAGTTATAGTATATCTGTCCCTAAAGTGTATTGTTTTAGAAGAAAACATATAAATCACATCAAATCACTAAATACAACCAAATACCCCTGTGTGGCTTCAGCACACTGGAAGTGTATTATATACACACATACAAAATATTTAAGTCACATGTTAGGGACAAAAGCAATCAGTGTTAGGCTGTAGCAACTAGGATAAGAACTACTGGACTTGAAATTAGAGCACTGTCATTGCGTCACTGTGCCTCTGAAATACAGGGAAAAAGGTAACTCGGAGACTGGTTTTTCTTCGTGCGCTTGCACACTTCTAACAAGAGGTTGAGGTGAACGAGCTAAGCGATAGGCACAGTTGGTTTCCAGTCCGAGATTACACATTGGTCTTCTCTTGTGAGGATGGATTGAACTAGACACTGTTGATCCAGGGGCCAGAATCTCCATTTGTCCCTTGACATTTAGAACTTTCTCATAAATTGCGTTAGACAGAAGAAATGATGCCAGTGACTTCAAGACTACTCATGCCAGCAACCCTTGCTGTTAGTGTGATTTCCTGTATCTTCATTTGGGCTCCCAGGGGAATCGGAGGTGCATGGCACAGCAAGCTGTCAGTGTATCAAAGGTAGAATGCACTCTCCTGGTACGGGTGACACTTCCACATTTCATTGTCCCCTCTATCAAAGCCTCACGCTCACAAGACAGAGATCATGGAGCACCTAGGCAGGCGAAACTACCCTGATGCCAAGGGGAGCTGACATTTCCTCTTGGATGATTAGTGGAGCTGAGAGAAATGCAGTTTACTGGAAATAACAGGAAAATTCCCAATATTCTGCTGCTTTTATTTTTTTCTAGTTCCTGGATGGGAGCACACCCATAGCCATACATTCTGACTGAGTTTTGCCCCCCATGAGGTGATTCTTCATTGTTCATTTGACTACTTCTTCAAAGGGTTTGTTAAAGTTCTTTTTGTAATCCATCTATGGTCCTCAGCAGGTGAGGACCTTGTAATACATAATGCTTGTATGTAGCTTGTCACATCTATGACATCATCACATATGCTATAAATGATATCTGATGTTTAAAAATATTTCCTCTCTTTAGAAGAGATTATCAAGGAGCTGTTGAATTGAACATTTTGGTTTCAAAGAATAGTTTAAATTATTTTTAGTAGTGGATATTGGTGAGCTCTTCCAGTTTTCTTTCATGTAAATCCCATTATCTGTCCATGCAAGCCTTGTGATCACCAACTGTAAAGGTGCAGGAAATAGGGACAAGGGCGATGGGGACAGTGGGGTGATACAGAGAGACCACCCACCTTTTCTCTCTGTGTCTGCTTCCTAAGGGGAACACAGTGTTCTTTCCTTCACCGACTACTTCCTAAGTGAAACACTGCTCTTAGGCATGTGTTACTATGGTCAGTCACTATCAGGAATCTTTTTATCACTGACTACATTTGTAAATACAATTAGAAGATAATTATTTTAAAAGTATTTTTAATTCTTTTTCTGTGTCAAACAGATACAGAAAGTCTCACTCACTGTTTATCACTGAGGCAGCCATGGTAACTGATTCTTACTCTGAAGACATTGCTTTGTAAGATCACGATGAGGTAATCAGAGAGCCAAGAGACTTATGTAAATGACCTAAACAATCTGCCACAACAGCTCTCTGAGGTGGATCTGACAATAATTACCATTTTAGGCAACTGAGTGCCAGGAGTCTACGTATTTCACCTGAAAGTGTGCCATCTAGAGATGGCAGAACAGATATCCCAAACCAGAACTGAGGTCCAAAGTTGCCCCTCTTTGACCACATATTTCTTAATTTTTCAGGATGAAAAGAAATCATGAAGAAAGACCGATATTCCTAGTTATTATAAAACAAACATTAATAATAATAATAATAATAATAATAATAATAATAATAATAATAATAATGGATCAAGAAACGTCTTAATCATTAGTTGGTCTAAATCATCTATTTTAATAATGATGAGGACTGAGAAGTAATTAGCAGCAATATTACCTCAATTTTATCCAGGCATGAACTTGTTTATTCAGTAAATCTCAAGCATTACCATCCTTAAATTTTTTATTTTCTGAATATCTATATTTATTTATTAACACATTAATTATTTTATAAGACAGTAATGTCTATAACTAAAAACATGTAAAAATAATTTCTAAAAGGACTCAAAAAAGAATTACCTGTAAATAAGGGATGACCTTACAGAGGGACTGTCCAAAGAACCAAGTCTCGGTGATGTCAACAACAAGGGTGGCTGGAAGGCAGGTGATGGTCACAAGCACATCAGCCAGGGAGAGGTTGACTATGAAGTAGTTGGTGACTGTCCTCATGTGGTGGTTCTTCCACACTGCCACGCAGACTGATAGAGAAAGACCAAGAGATAGGGAATAAACAAAGAGACGAGGCAGCGATAAAGAAAGTCAAGAGATTTAACATGACTGCAAAAACCATACCCATGTGCTGAAAAAGCCATACATGTGTGCTTAAAGCTGTGCTGCTGTCAGTCCATCTGTTAATCTCTGGGAATTTGGAATCTGTGGTTAAAATGAGTTCATTGACTCAATACCCGTATTTTCTATTCATAGAACTGTGCTGTCTATCTCTTGAGTTGTAAGCAAGTCAAAGAACAGCTTCTGACTGATCTTTCTATTCCTTCAGTGCTCCATATGTAGAAAAATATCAGGAAGTAGTTCCTGGTCTAGATATTCTACCACATGTCCTCAATCTTAGCCTTGGGAGGCAGAGGTAGGTAGATCTCTGTGAGTTTGAGTTTAGTCTGGTTTACATAGTGAGGTCCAAGTCAGTCAGGGCTACCTAATAAAACTCTGCCAAAATTAAAATAAAAAGTTGATGAGTTGGAGTTGAATGAGAATTAGAATTATTAATCTTCAAAGAACAATCGTGATTCCCCTCATTCATGACCTTGACCCATGTCTTCCCACATTTACATTGTGGACAACCAGGAGAAGAAAATATTAACTATATTAATATAAAAAACAACCAACCAAACAAAACAAGCTACTACTATCCAACCATTACTCAAATTGTTCATGTACTTATATTGTGCTATTTGGGCAAATCTTATAGGAAGATATCAAGTATATTTGCGTGTAAGAAAATTGAGACAAAGACTTTTGTTGGGCCTGCTAAGAACTCACAAAATATGAAACTAGAACATTCCAAGTGATAATTGTGTCCTTCGCCACTTAGTTTACCTTTGGTTTTCAAAACAACGAAGTTATAATGGAATATATTTAAATTCTAGGTTCCGACCCTCTCCTTTTTATTATTCCTGATGGCCTCTGAATGTCATCCTGAAATCTGACCCGGTTGGCCTTATCACACTGTGGAACCTTCCTTCTTTAATGGTGTGCTAGCCTGCTCAGCTATTTTTTACCGAAAGAATATCAAGTTACTACACACTGTGCCCTCTACCTGTCTGACACATAGAGATTTCAAAACCGTCACTTTCATAATCTATGCCTGCGCACAGTGCTAATGAATTTCAGTAAATGGATCTGTGATTGTGTTTCCAGGGTATTCTCAACCTGTTAGGGTTGTCATGGAAATGATACTGTGACTGGAAACCTCAACCAGTGGCATAGAAATAAAGACACCTTGTTGAATTTAAGTGCCCGAGTAAGAACTTATTTTTGACAATCATCTACTGTAGAGAGAATATCTTGTGTATTGTATGGATGCATTGCCTGTCAATTAAAAAGCCCATGACCTACGGCTAAAGCAGGAAATAGAGGTGGAACATCCAGGAGGAGAAAGAATTCTGGGATAAAGCCAGGTGGGAGGTCCAAGGGAAAAGATGTGAGGAGAAGGATGCATGATACCTTAGCACAGGTAACTAGCCATGAGGCAGAATGTAGGTTAAAATAATTGAGTCATTTTAGTTATGATCTAGTCAGATTAGAGCCTAGCTATATGACCAAGGTATTTGTAAAGATATTTTGAGTCTGAGTTTTATTCCTGGGAGGGACTGTGAGGAAGAACCAAAGCTTAACTTCTCTAAAATGGTTCTCAACTGCAGCAGTTAGAACTGAAGCTTACAGCCTGAAAAGGCTTGGGTAAAAGGCAGGAAAAAGTCAGACTAGTCTGATCTCTTTAAATCAATCAATCAATCAATCAATCAATCAATCAATCAATCAATCAATCAGACCAAAACCAAAGCTTCCCAGAGCAGCACAAGGTAAGCAGCTGGGAAGGAAGATTCCTAGCCAAGGAGAAGGAACCTACAGAGAGACAGTACAAATGATGGTTTTTATAAAGAAGCCCCTTCTAAATTTAAGAGCCAAGCACAGAAGTTGGAGCTTCTCCCAAGGGCAGTGGATGAGAAAGAGGTAGAACTGGCCAGAACGTCAACAATCTACCATTGGGATTTTTCTATTCTGGCAAAAAAATACATGCACTAGTTCCTAAGGTTAAAATTAGCTCTCAGCTCCCAATATGGAATTTAGGAAAATATTTATACTTTGGAAGATTTAATTTTTGAATAATTCAAATGATTCTTTAACTTCAGCAAAGTGATAGCCAAAAACATCAGGTGGCCTTAATTAGGATACACCCCAATGCTCTCACTTGAAGGTGATGCTGGCAAACCTGTTTTTTTACATAAATTCTTGAACCATACATAACCTAGCAATTGAAAAACACATTCTTATTGTTTATAATAAGAAAAAATGGATATCAAGTAATATTTCTGGGACTTTTAAATGTATGTTAAACTGTGCAACAGACCTAGAAAAGAAGGTGCAATTATTTCTGCTAGCCTCCTAACCTATACGGAAGATTTACCTTGCTTCCTCCTAGCTTCTTGTGGTCTGATGGGCGTCATGGTTGAATCTGCAAACTTTACATGTGTAGTTCCAATCTCTGCCTCCGTGATCACAGGACACTCTCCCTTGTCTAGATGTTTGCATAGTCATCTTCTTACAAGCGCATATTCATATGGGGTTAAACTTCACCCTAGTACAGTTTAACTTCATCTTCAGAAATCACATTTTCAATGATTCCATTTCCAAAGAGGATCACCTTTGGCATCTGCAAAGATGGCTCAGTGGCTAAAAGTACCAGCTGCTCTTTAAGAGGACCTGGGTTGGATTCCCAGCACCCATGTGGCATTGGCTTCAAACTCTCTGTAACTCCAATTCCAGTGGATCTGTGCCCTCTTTTGGCCTCCCCAGGCATCAGATATGCATGGTACACAGAAATAAATTCAGGAGAAAAAGTCATGCCTATAAAGCAAAAATTAAAAAAAAAAAACCAAACATGTATACAAAGTAAGCCACTGTCTGAGACAATAGAGACCAGGATTTCACTGTATTTTCTGGAGTTAAGGGGTAAAAATAAACAGTAGCTATAATGAGTTTAAAGTATTTAAAGACCACTGTTATGATCGTTCTCCCAATCTTTTCTTTAGCTAAATCCTAAAGACTCTCACATACATCCATCATTCTGTATCACTTATCACTCTAGTCCCTGTATTATGAAGACATTCCAGGTTATCAACAATTATTCTCAGTGAGCCGTATGTAAATGTATGTGCTTCTAGATTTAGTATGTGAGCAAAGAAGAGGACGGTTGCTATGTTTTCTATTTCAGTGCTATGACACAGTGCTATACCTACGGATGAGGACATCGCTCAACCCGTATCAGAGAAGCTTCTTTTTGCAGTAGACAATAATTAACAAAAGGACCCAAACTGGGCAGTGTGTAGAGAGACAGATTCGGTCGAACTCATTCCTAAATGGGATGTCTTCACCAAACCCCTTCCCTTAAGACTCAGAGATCTATGTGAAGTGGAGGAAGGAAGGTTGTAAGGTGCAGAGATGCTGTGACTCCAAGGATACAGTATATTCTAGACGGAACAGGACGGATGCACCGGTCAACTCAGAGACTGGCAGAACAGAGATAGGTTGAAGACAGACAGGCGCCCAGCACTGAGAGGGCAAGTGAACACTGAATCCTACATCTGACTAAGAAGTCATTTTAATGGGGTGACACTGGTCCTATTGACCATACTCCAGTGTAGGCTCTATGTCCAGGAGCAATGGACAACACAAAACCATAGATTTGGTGTGTGAGTGTGTGTGTGTGTGTGAGAGAGAGAGAGAGAGAGAGAGAGAGAGAGAGAGAGAGAGAGAGAGAGAGAAAGAGAGAGAGAGGGAGAGAGAGAGGGAGAGAGAGAGAAAGAGAGAAAGAGAGAGAGAGAGGGAGGGAGAGAGAGAGAGGGAGAGAGAGAGGGAGGGAGAGAGAGAGAAAGAGAGAGAGGGAGAGAGAGAGGGAGAGAGAGAGAGAAAGAGAGAAAGAGAGAGAGAAAGAGAGAAAGAGAGAGAGAGAGAATAAGTTGGGTGAGTAGGGAGATGGGAAGGAGATGGCGGAGGGAGGAAAAACTAGAACCTCAAGCCATAGGCTGCTGCCAACCATATTAAGATAGGCATTCTCATCTCAGCTAACATATTTAAGAAAATCCCTCATCAACACTTTGCCCAGAGGCTTGTCTCCAGTGATTGTAAATGCTGTAAAATTGAAATTCAGCATTAATCATCACACATTATTATAGTAGAGTTAACTAAAGGGAAAAAATCAATAAAAAATATTATCAGGAGAGTCCTGGAGCAGTTTATGTTAGAGCTTTATGGTAGATTATATTATTCTGCCACTAAAAAATAAGGGTAGTATTTGTATTATGTCTGTTCAAATATTTATTGCTTACCTACAAGGCTTTGCTTCTCTTGAACTTTCACTGTTCTTCTCATACTTGGCAAGGTAGCTGCACCCCTCATTGCCCTGGCCTCACTTGTGAAAATATTCCACATTGTCAGGACCTGTTTCTACATGGCCTGTCAGTGCCACACAACCCTACATGTGTGTTTCTGGGCACATGTATGCTTGTATGTTTACTCGCTCATTCAAGACAAAAAGGTACAACAGTAACCACTTTCTTCTTCTACAGCATGCCAAACTCATCCAAAACTAGATTCAAGCCTTTACTCAGATTTAATATTTCTCTGAAATGTAATATCCTTCCTTTTCCCCCAGTGACCAATGCTTGAAATCTCAATGTCTCCCACCTGTCACCTTTTTTTTCCTACTCTTATTGAAAGTATTCAGTGTCTCTGTAACCATTAGCAACAGCAATGTCATGCCCTCCTGAGAGCTCCCGGCAAAGCACCTGCTTTTATCTTTATGGACGGTGTTCTTTGATCACATACTCCAGTTACATTAACTGTTTAACTTTCACAGGAACCATCTCTGTAGGAAATTCTCATCCAGGTTTTCTCTTTTTGTTAAATTAACATTTCATTATGTAATTTCCCACTCACTCTTCCCTCCAATTCATGCTATATGCCCCTGCTCCTCAGATTTATTGCTTCTCTTTCTTTAATTATTATTACATATATGCATAAATATATGAATGCAGCATGCCAAGTGTGTTTAATGTTTCTTGGATATATTTGGGGGGTGTGACCACATTGTATTAGATATTCAATTGGGGGCTCATCCCAGTGGAAGACTAGTTCTGTCTCAGTAGTCCATACCTGTATGTAGTTCTTTTTCTAGGGGTGAAAACCTGTGATGTGTTTCCCCTTTCCTGTTAACATATATATTGGTATTGTCATTCTTCATGTTTCTTTTAGGCATCCATAAGGATAAAGCATCATGGGAATAGCTTCCCTGTCATTTTAGGGTTTAATAGCACAGCATATCCCCAGTCCTCTGGCTTTTGCAATTTTTACACGGCTCTTGACAAATGTCTTCAGCTTTAGGTATGGGGTTTGTATTGTTGTCGTGCCAGTTTGTTCTGAGAACTTTATGATCACAGATCTCTGTATTTTGACTAGTTGCGACTTTCATCAATGATCTTCTCTGTTCCGAAGAGAAGCTTCCTTGATAATGTGTGGGAGCTATACATATCTGTGAGTACATGGAGAAGTGTTTAGACTTGGAAATTATACTAGCTTAGGAAGGCGGCAGTGGTGGGTTCTTTTCTATTCGTGACCTCAATAGCCCCAGGTATCTGGCTAGGTTTACAGTACGAGGTATGATTTCCTTCCTGTTGAGCAGACTTTAAAACCAATTTGATATCTTATAGTTACTGCCAAGATATGAGTGCCACTCTTGTACCTTTAGGGATATTTTATCGTTAAGGTCACTGTAACGGTTCATATTTATAGGCATCGCAGGTGTATCAGGTTATTGGTTTCTTCCTTTCCTTGGCAGCGTGTGTTATGAAGGCCAGTCCTCAGGGAGGAGAATTTATATCATATTCAGCTTGACTCTTTTGAGTCTTGAGTTTAAGTGCACAGTGTCTTCAGAAATAGGGATTTATATTCAGCTTCTAAGAGGTAGCCAAGGGCAGAACAGTCATATGCTTTGGGGAGTTTCTTGGACATCCTGGGCCAACAACTCCAAAGGGTTTTCCCGGGTCTGGTAATAGGGTATGTGCCAATCTATGATTCTTGAGGGGAACATTATCACTCCAAGTAGCAATTTTTTTTGGTGTTTTCCATTCATTCATTTATTTATACACTTTACATCCTGATTGCTGCCCCCTTCCTTCTGGGTCCCCTTTACAAATTCCCTGCCCCATCTCCTTCAGCTTCTCCTGTGAGAGGCTGCAGCCCCACCTCGGTATCCTCCAACCCTGGCACATTGTTTCTCTGCAGGACTAGGCATATCCATTTCCACTGAGGCCAGACAAGGCAATACACTTAGAGGAATAGATCCTACAGACATGTAACAGCTTTAGGGACGATCTCTGTTCCAGTTTGTGGGGGACCCACACGGCAACTGAACTGCACATGTGACACATAAATGTCAGACATCAGGTTCAGGACATATATGCTTTTTGGTTGGCGGTTCAGTTTCTGGGAGTCACCAAGACTTCAGGGTAGTTGACTCTGTTGGTCTTCCTGAGGCCTCTCTATCTTCCCTCAGCTCTTCCAATAGAGTCTCCAAGCCCTGTTCAATGTTTAGCTTTGAGTCTCTGCATCTTTTTCAGTCAGCTGCTAGGTGGAGTTTCTCAGTGGGCAGTGATGCTAGGCCGTCGTCTGCAACCATAGTAGAGTATCATTAATAATGTCAAGAACTTGCCTTTGCTCATGGGATGAGCCTCAAAGGTTGTTGATTGGCTGTTTCCTCTGTCTATGCTCCACCCTTATCCCTACGTTTCCCATAGACAGGATACATTTTTCAGTCAAAAGTTTTCTGAGGGTGCTCTATGGCTTCATTGGAGGCATTTTGTGGCTACAGGATGTTGCTTCTTCAGATATCCCCACTGCTATGAGTCTCAGCTAAGGTCATCCTCCCAGGACAGGAGACTCCCCCATCTCCTGTCTCTGGTACATCCTCAAGAAGACTCCACGAGGACTTCCACCAACTGCAGATACCCATTTATTTTCTTGGCCATCTGCCCTATTCTCTTGTCCCTCCTCACACCTGATCCTGACATCTCCATTCCCAGCCCCAGCCCCTCTGACACCCATTTTTGTCCCTCCTTCTGCTTCATAGAACTATTTCATTCCCTTTTCTAAGTGTGATTTAAGTGTACTCACTTGGCCTTCCCTCTTGTTTAACCTGATTTTTTTCAAGGTCATGCAAAAAAGAATAACAGAAGCCCGACTGTCACTGAGGTAACTCTCTTGAGAAACCTAGGCTGGTGATCAAGGTGACCAGTAATTTCTCGTACTAATTTTTGCCCTCAATTTCCTGATATGATTTAATTAAAAAAATCATCATCGTGTAAATGTCTGCCTTGAGGATTTAAAGTAGAATTTCTCATACAAAAACTTATATCTGTAATTCTTTCAAGACTTTTGGATGATCACTTTTTAAGAAAATTGATCCTTTATAATCATAAAGTATAGCCTGCCAATGAAGAGTAAAATAAAATGGGTGAAAAAAAATTACTTTGCTGGCTTAGGGTTGGTCACTGTATAAGAGGTTGTATGTTGGTGATTCACACTGGTGTCTTTTCTTTGCTTGCTATACTTAAAATGTTTTTCATGTAAAGGTATAGGGGAACATATTGTTTTTCCATGATCATTTACTAAAAGAAAAATAGAATGTAACTATACATAATCTTTATACTTCATTAATGATTTTACTGGACTATATAATCGATGGGAGAAAAGGTTGTTGAACTTTGTCATGATTCATTTACCAAGTCTCTCTGTCTCTCTCTGTGTCTCTCTGTGTCTCTCTCTCCCTCTCCCTTTCTCTCTCTCTCTCTCTCTCTCTCTCTCTCTCTCTCTGTGTGTGTGTGTGTGTGTGTGTGTGTGTGTGTGTGTGTGTAATTCCTCTTTCCTTTTTGCTTTTCTTCCTTGCAATCCACAAGCAATACCACACACCCAGCCCTGGCTCCAAGGCTCCAATGAATCAAACACTATTCCCTCAGACAAATGCCTGCTAAGTGAGCAGCTGCCTCCGTTTACCTTGGGATATTGAAGCTGGCCCTTTGCAGAAATGTACAAAGGCTTCACCACACTAAATACACTCAGAATTTCTCCAAGGAGTATAATTTTATTGAAAGTATACATATATATTAATATATACTTCATGTAATTTTAGGAAAATATGAAATAATATGATTCTTTGTGAGGTTTTCAAACATCGTTGATGCTGATGCTGATTATCCCTCTTCCCTCACTCCCCTTCAATATACACATCCTCCTGCCTCGCCCACATTCCGCCCATTTTCCCCTTCATAGCACCTGAATCCTTTTGTTCCCCTCTTTAGCACTCCATTTATCCCTTGGTCCAGTTTTACCTTCTTGGTTTCTGTGGGTACTCCAGCTTATATGCTCACATCTGAATATTTAGAACAAGGAATAAAAGATGAGGAAATATACGTGCTATTTGTCTTTCTGAATCTATGTGGCTCGGTATAACATTTTCACTCTCCATCATTTATCTGCAGATTTCATTTTGAAAGGACATTAAGAAGGTTGCTTTCCTTCCCTAGCTATAATTAATAGAGTGGCAATGAGTGTGTGTAAGCAAGTAGCTATGAAGTAGGATATTGAGTTCTTGGGCATATGCCACGGAGATGGACAGCTGGATCACATAGTGGATTTATTTTAGCCTGTGAAAATTCTCCACATTGATTTCAAGAATGGCTGCACCAGTTTGCAATCTAAGCCATGATAAATGAGAGTCCCTTTCCTCATGGTCTCTCTAGTACTGACTCTTAGTGGTTTTATTGATCTCAGACATAATTACAGAGGTGAGACGAAAAAATCAAAGTTGTTTTAATTTTTACTTCCCTAATTAATAAAGGTGATGAACATCTTTTGAGATATTTTATAGCCATTTTTATTTCTCCTATATGTACAAATATATATATATACACACACAAATATATATATATATATATACATACAATATATTTGCACGCACACAATATATATGTTTCAGGTTTCATATTGAGGTCTTGGATCCATCGAGTGTTAAACTGTACAAGATGAGAGCTATGGCTTCAGTTTTACTCTTTTATATATGGGCAGCTAGGATTCCTAGCATCTTACGAAGCTGATATCCTTTCTTCAATATGTGTTTTGTCCTCTGTCAAATACTAAATCGCTGTAGCTTTATGTTACCATGTTTGCATCTTCTATTCTGTTCCATCGGCTTACATGTCTGTTTATGTGCTAGTATCTAACTATTTTTAATACTATAACTCTGTAACATATCTGAAAATCTCACACAGCAATCAATCTAGAATTGTTCTTCTTTGTTTGTTTGTTTTTAATTTGTTTTGTTCAGAATTGCTTTAGAACTCCTGACTCTTTTGTGTTTCCACGTGCATTTTATAGTTTTTTTTCCCTCCTATTTGTATTAAGAATGTTGTGGGAATTTTCATTTGAATTGCGTTGAACCTATAAGACGCCTTTTGGATTGCTTATTTTCACAATATTAATTTGACCACCACATGAGCATGCCAGGACATCCCGTTTTCCAATGTCTTTCTCAATCTCTTTTTTCCAGAGATTTGATGTTTTCATTGTACAGGTCATCAATTTGCCCAGTTGTTTATTGCCAGATATGCTATTTTCTTTGAACCTATTGTGAATAGGAGTATGTCCATAATATCATCCTCGGAGTGCTCGTTGGTGGTTCAGACACAAGCCAATCATTTTCCTTAAGTTGATCTTATATTCTGCAACTTTGCTGAAGGTATTGGGCATTTCCAGAGGAAATTTGAGTCTATTATTAACATGTCACCATCTGCAAATAGGTATAATCTCATACACACACACACACACACACACACACACACACACACACACACACATTTGTATCTCTTTAGTTTCCTTTTCTAGGTGTTTTTCTCTTTAAGAAACATATTGAAAAGGAGTGGGGCTAGTGGACACCCGGCTGTGCTACTGATTTTAATGGTATTGTTTTGAGGTTTTCTCCTTTTAGAATGATGTTTGCTATTGTCTCAAGTTGGGTTTGTCATATTCAAGCTTTGTTGTGTTGAAGTACGCAGTGCCTTGTAGGACTACATGCGATGTGATCCACAGATTTTACTTGTTGTGAGTCTGTGTATTAATAGAAATTTGTTTGCTCTTTGTTTTAAGTTTTATTGCATTGTGGTCAGATAGGATACATGGAGTTATTTTGACTTTCTGAATCTATGAAAATTTACTTTGTTTCTAGGATGGGGTCTATTTTAGAGAAGCTTCCGTGGTCTGCTGAATAGGTGTGTATTCTTTGATCCAGATATCACACGAAATATTTGCTGGGATATTCTGGAGATACCTGTTAAGTCCATTTGATGTGTGATGTTATTTACCTATTAAGTTTTACAATTTTTTTTTCAGGTGGCTTCAGTATTAGAGAAAGTGGGCTATCACCTGTTGTTCATTTGTTTATGTGTAAAAGTTACTTTGTTCTCCTGTAGTAATTGTCTGGGAGGTGCACTGCCTCCATTTGCTGACCTAGGTCTAGTTCTAGAAGCTTCTAGCCTCTGTACAATCTTATTTAGGACTAAAATGTCTGTGGCACCTGAGACTTGCTGCTAAATAACCTCACCCTTTCTAGTTCTTTCTGAACTCTGGCAGGATAGTCAACTCAGTTCTTCTGGTTCGAAACTCCTCTCCATGCTGTTTAAATCGAGCTTCTCTTTATCTGCCTCTCCCGAATTGCTCTGCTTGGCCTTGTACTAACTTTAGTAATATGCTCTAGTCTTCTATCTCTTTCACATTCTCTGGGATTAAAGGTATGTGCTAAGGACTAAGCCTTACACCATAACACAGTCTCCGGGTCACAGTGTAATCAAGTATCCTGCAGCATTTATGTCATTCTGTGTTTTTACTGTTATTAGTTCCCTCAGGAAGTTGGTGCTAAGTTGGTGCATGTTTATTTAGGCTGTAATGTTTTCTTTGTTAGATGTGCCCTTTATTATAACACCACCTCCTTTACTTCTTCTGATTTTGTTGTGGTCTGCTTGATTCCAGGTTCCTTTTGACCTATTTTTAAGCTGAAGAGTATTTTTTTTTAAAAAGAAAACAGAAAGATGAGTTTAGTTTCTTTTTTATTGGATATTTTATTTACTTACATTTTAAATGTTATCCCCTTTTCTTGTTTCCCCTCCGGAAACCCTCTATCTCATCCCCCTCCCCCTGCTTCTATGAGGGTGCTCCTTCACCTACCTACCCACTCCCACCTTCCTGCTCTGGTGTTCCCCTACACTGGGGCATCGAGACTTCACAGGACCAAGGGCCTAGTTTCTTAACCATTCAGCCTGAGACTGAAGAGTTAACACTGTAGACTTCTGTTGGTTTTGTGTCTGATGTGGGCATAGAGGGATGAAACTTCACATAGAATGAGAGTTGTAAAAATGTTTCTTGGTGTGGATGTTTATTTTTTTCCTTTTTTGAGTGATTATTTGTATCTTTGTTTAATATTATTCCAACTCATCAGGGTGTGGATGGCTGAATGGTATTTGGTGTTCAATCTTGGGGCCATTCTGTTTGGTTTGCCTGTGGGAATCTCTGGTAGTCTTAGGTATGTGGCAGTCTGGTCAGACTCCAAATAATATGGGATGCCCAGCAAAGTTGTGGGTGGTGTGAATGGCAGGCAGGCAGAAGGGGGAGGTTGTCTGGAGACTTCCAGGTTCTTGGAAAGGGAAACAGTGGGATTCAGATGCTTGGTGGAGAGGTAGATGGGACTACAGGCAGAAAATGGAAAGTGGGGTTCCCAAGTGGTCTTTCTGGGTTCTACTGGGAATTGTCTCCATCAAACAGAGCCCCCAGTGAATCACCCAGAAAATCAGCAAATGTGTGGCATCTCACTTGCTTGTTAAGTATTGTGGTGGTTTGAATATGCTTGGCCCAGGGATGGCATTATTAGGAGGTGTGGCCTTCTTGGAGTTGGTGTGGTTCCCAACGTACAAGAGGACAAGGCAGGAAGAGTGAAAGTTTC
Organism: Rattus norvegicus; assembly: GCF_021556685.1. Taxonomy (NCBI): domain Eukaryota; kingdom Metazoa; phylum Chordata; class Mammalia; order Rodentia; family Muridae; genus Rattus; species Rattus norvegicus. The sequence continues at coordinate 84,742,700 of NC_141541.1, forward strand.
AGGACAACCTGGGCTACATATACAGACCTGAAAACTAAACCAGCAGAAGCAAGAAAGTTTAAGCTGGTATATTTTATGTTATGGATGTTTTATCAAAATCTCCAAAGATAAGAAAAGCCATAAAATAATTACAACGTAATAATATCTTTCTGAAAGCTTTTGTGTAACAATATTATTTTTGAATTCACCTTACTTGAAACTGGTAAGTATCATTAGATAATTACATATAATTAATTATGTGGCAGTGCAGTATTTTAAATATATGTATTATTGTATGATGTTTAAAACAATATAAGTGTATCTGTCCACTCACATAAGTGTTATTTATGGTAAAATTTTATAAATATTTCTTGTAATTTTTTTGAAAATTGTAGTACCTTTTTGCTCCTTGTTGATGTCCTGCTGTGCACAAACACACCTGCACTTCCTTCTCCTCCAACTATGACTAGTAACCATAGATCAGGTGCAAATGGTGACACAGTTAACAAAGCAGCACACATCTCTTGGCTCATAATTTCATATTTTTTGGTATTTATTTAGTAGAGTTCTAGAAAATTTCAAACCTCTTAGGAGCTAAAGTTGTGTAAGAAAAGTTATAGTCCTGGTGCATGATCCACCTTTCTTAGGTAACTTGCTTCTCCCCTTTTCTCTCCTTTTCACAGCCCTATGCCGCCTGCAAACCCTCAAGCCCAGTTTCATACGCAGGGCCTGCAAACACCATTTTTGTGTACCACCCATCTTTCCATCTTTCCTGGGTAAGTCACCGTCTCCTTCCCAGACGCATTGCTGTCTACAAATCCACAAGTCCAGTCAGTTCTGTGTCTGGGACCCTCCTTCATTTATGAATGCCCTTTGCCTCTAGAAGGGGTAAGCCCCCTTATTTGTTTCCCTACACAGTGGTCAGCCTTGAAATCATATACATACACACATACATACATACATACATACATACATACATACACACATACATACGTCCATACACACACATACATACATAAAATGGACTCAGTAGGACACACATGCATAAATACACACATGTAACAATAACAAGTAAAAGAGGCTATCAACTTGAAAGGTAGGAGCTTTGGAAGTGGTTCAAGGGAGGGTGGCTGTGAGGGGCTGAATAAGGGAAGGGAGAGGAAAAGCTATGTAATTCTATTTCAATTAAAAACATTTAAAAATAAGCAATTATAGTTTTGCTGTGCTAATGTAGTACCAGAGACAGAAAACATGGTTCATTGTAGAAAATTTTCCTGTGTTTAGTGAAAAAAGAATTATCTGAAACATTCAAAATTGTAGCATAGGCCAGCAGTGTAGGTATTTATACATTATAATGTAGCTATTCTAGTGAAATATTACAGCTTTCTTGTTTTCTAATTTACTGCTCTCTATATACTATGCATCGAGACACTTAAGAAGACAATCTCTCATCTACATTCATACCAAGTTTTAACCATTTCAGGAAATTTGTAAAAGAGTGTAATTCCACCTAGTACCACCAAGTGTCAGTGGAAGCCTTTAGAGTCACCTCCCTTGCTATCTCAAGGATGTTTTCAACTTGAATCCGTTGTAATTTTATTATAATGTAGAAATTAATATGTTCATTTAAGGTCACATTTCATATACCAGAAAGAATGCTGAAAGAATAAACCACCATTTGCCATCTCAATTTATGAAAATGAGTTAGTCAAAATGAAATAATGTATTTTTTTGTGAAGGAAAAATAAAAAAAAAGTCAGCTACAAAATGTAGGCGGGGGAGCCTGCAGTTAACCTTTTCTGTATTGAGTCATTCATGGAATAACTACGGAGTAGACATAGGAACCGAGGAAGTGGATCATCAATTCATCCCTAAGTCCAATGGGCCACAAAGGCCCTTTCCATGTCCACCTTCGCTCTGAGGTCCCCCTTATTTGTTCTTTTGGTTTCTATGTCCATCTCCATATGTAACAGTAGACAATAGACTTGCCATATCCACCCTATTCACCTCCCCACTTAGGCAAAGTTCTCTCTCTATATCTCTCTAGCTCAGAAATATTACACTGAGCCAGAAATGTTTCCCTTTGTTACATGCTTCAGGACTGGAATCCCGCCATAAATGCAGCTGAATTATTATGAATTTGCCAACCAAAAGGTTAACTAATATTAATAAACAAGAAACTTTAAAAGATATATTTTTTAATTCTAAAATGTTAAAAGTCTAAAATGATTTTCACTTTTATTTACTTTAGAAAATATAGGTCTGTAATTGAACAAGGGCCTCAGGTATATAAGGTATCTGATCCTTATGTGAAAGTGGCCCGGTCTTCTCTGAAAGACTAAGAGTGTCCCCATGATGCTGATGCTGTGAAGGGGTAATTACATCACTACAGAAAGAATTTTCCCAGGAAGAGATTTAGAAAAAATACTATCTGCACATACATAATACATACACATACATACATACATACATACATACATACATACATACATACATACATAAATACATGCAGTATAAGAAAGAGGGAGTGGGGAGAGGGGAGAAGGAGGAAGAGGAAGAGTACAGGGAGAAAGTCTAATGATAAATTCTTATAGAAGGAAAAAAGAAACAGTGGAAAGGGTGTTGAATAGGTTTAGTAACTGCCTTTGTGTGCCACCTGGACTCACCAGTAGGTGGAATGGACCAAATCAGAACTGTCTCTAGACCTTTTGTGACAAAGCTCCTAGAGAGACTCTATCACAGTTATTAATACGTGTGAACAGGCATCTAAGGCACCACTGAAGCACTGAATCAGAGGTTGGGTGGTCAGGGCCTGAGATAGACCTGTGTGTCCTATATAGTAATATGACCTCAGTGGAGTTTGAGTGGAGTTTGTGTCGCTCATTTCTTTCTTGTCATTCTTTGCAGGTAAGTCACAATACAAGTCCCGACTCTAGCGCAGCCCTACCCAGTTGTACCTGCACTCTTACCCTGTGTCAGCATGACTCAGAGGCACGATGTCAGTTTTCATTTCTTTTTTTTTTTTTCTTTTTCTTTTTTTCATAGCTGGGGACCGAACCCAGGGCCTTGCATTTGCTAGGCAAGCGCTCTACCACTGAGCTAAATCCCCAACCCCCAGTTTTCATTTCTGACCTTTCTGAACTCATGAGTTGACACACCCAAGCAATGGGTCCTTCCAGTGACATTTAGCTTCTGTTCAGTTTAATGCCAGAAGGAACTCATATATTGATCACTTTACAGAAGAAAACATTCTTTCAATATAAAATATATGTAATCCGGAATCCCCTTATCTTTCTTCTTCCCTCGTTTCCCTCAGTTACTGTTTTTGCTTTTCACAGCTCTAGTGTTCATCTCTGGTGGACTGACAGTTACAATCAAAATGTCTCATTCTAGTTCTTGGGTAGCTCTCCATGTTTGTAACCCAAGCCTCTTCTGCTTGTGATCTCCAGAAATGTAACTTGATAGGTTATTTGAAATTTGCATGTGACTTTAATATCAGAAGGATCAATTTTGAAACGATTTTTCAGTTTTAACTAAATTAATTAATGAGCAAACACTGGTAAGATATTCATGATACAAAGGTTACAATGGAGCTTAAATAGAAGGCTTCATCGGGTGCACGATTAGCTGTGAACATAAACACGAATTATCCTCAAAGAAGATGGGAGGAAAATTACATGTGGTGTCAAACATTTGGGGACACTCGCGGAAGTGAAAAGAAAGAATTAGAGGCTGTGATCAAGAGCAGGGACGTAAGATGAAGAATCCAACCAGGCACACATGGTTGAGAAACGTAAAATTTTCCTACTGTCAGAATCCAGTTGACGTTCAACCTTGTAGCTCTATTTTTGAAGACACATATTTCATTCAGAGGTCAACATTTATGCTTCACCAGAATAGAGACCGTGATTAGCGCAGTTGAACAGATAAGACAGCAATGACATAAGGCACCCAGAAGATGGAGAATATTCAAGAAAACCTAGTTGTCCTCTGAAGTCACGTTTTGTTGCATTGTCATACACAAAAGTATGCTCCTGGTAGTGGATACGTTTGCTGCAGTACCAATGCCCTATAGGACACCAGAACCAATGGCCATAGAAGCTAGGATCATACCACCTTGCACATGCCCAGTCTCTCTAAATCTTCAGAGTCATTTAATTTGTCTCTTTGCCATGGGGAGACCATCCTCAAGGCAGTGACCAGAAGGACCAGTGTCTTTGGGTGAAGAGCAGCAGAGAACGGACCTGGCACTCAGTTCCTCTCTGAATATAAGCTGAGGATGTAGATGAGAACAGAGAGCTGAGCTCTTGGGAGAGTGAGAGCAGAAATTTGAAAAATCCAAAGAAAGAGAGAAAAATTCCTGGGGTCCAGGCTGATAAAATCAGCTAACATTCTTGGATGTACCTGTAGCTCCAACCATAAACTCTTACGAGAAATAACCGTAGCAGACATGGGATCCCAAATGATGAAGTCCGTATCAAAAGCTTCTGTCTGCTGACTAGACAGAACGTTTCTGTCTCGTGACTAACTGCACAAAGAAAACAAATTCTCTAGGGATCAAGAGGTCAGCATAATCTGAATCATAAAATAAGTTCTGCAATTTTTTTTAAGTTAGAAATGTCACTCCACCCATCCAATAAAAATGCAGCTCTACAAAAATGTAGCATCATACAACAGCAACAGCAGCAGCAACAACAACAGCAGCAACAGCAGCAACAACAGCAAGAACAGCAACAGCAACAACAGCAACAACAACAGCAGCAACAACAGCAACAACAGCAACAACAGCAACAACAACAGCAGCAGCAGCAACATCAATCTAGACAGGAAAAAATAAGAAAATTGAGGATGATTGTGTAGTAACTGTAATAGACTGCTTGTGGTTATTGGGACTTTCACGCAATAATTAGAGAAATCAATGAGAATGTACAACTAAATGTATGGAAGAACAACAAGTAGATTTCACTGATTAGGTGGAGAGAAAAATAGGAAATGCAGAAAAGCACACAAGTAAAAGTGATGAACGTTTCAATGAATAATTACATTCATTACATGTGTGCAGAAAAGACGAAGTAAAAGAAATATTTTGGAAATACTAGCCAGGAAGACATATCAACCAAGATTTATCCCAAACTGAACTGTAGTATCCATTCACAGATTTAAGAAGTAGCCCAGATCTCAACTAAAATAAATATAAAAGAAACTCATGCTTTCCTATAAAGTTGCTGAAAATCAGCGTTGGCGATAATTTTAAGGCACCAAGAAAAATGCATCATCTTTAAATCTTCGTAGTGAACTTGGCAGTTAAATGATCAAATCAGAAGCTCTACGAGCATTTTACCAAACTAATATATTTCTTCGTGGATTGAACTCTGGGGCTTATGCATGGTCATGCCCTGACTATTGATCAGGAGGATATTAGGGTATTAGGAGTATGCCATCAACAGACCATGGAGCCCAGTTCATTGCCCTTTTCTCTTTATCACATTCTACCCCTAGAAAAATAGTATTTTAATAAATCTCTGACCACAAGCTGATTAGTTCAGACATGAAGAGCTCACTAACACACCTTTTGTGTCCTTATTTGTTACGGATAATGGCTTTTGTTGTACGTATAATTGCTGTTGTTGATAATTTTTAAATCTTTTAATTGGGGGAGAACATAAGCATACATGTATTACTGAGAAAAGTGTCATGAAAGGAATACACCTTTGTAGCTAAGAAACAACGTATGATCACTACTCAGATGTGATATTCTTTTGTCTCCTTTGATAACATCCACTCTGTAGCCAAAAGGAAACTCATGTGCTAACTTGAAAAGCAACAGATTAAGATTTACTGTTGTTAACTTACCTAAATGAATAAAAATCGTATCTGTAATTGTATACTTGTGATTTTCAATCTATAGTACTTGTGGTGTCATTCATGCTTCGTGAATAACTTAGGAACTATTATTTTGATTGTTAATAATTACTGCCTTATCTTTATGCCATTCCATTGTGGTAAACACACACACACACACACACACACACACACACATATATGTTTATATACATATATAACACATACACACATATATAGTTTCAATACATATATTCAATATATATATATGTGCTGTGCCTATTTTTTTATATATTTCTAGATACATGTAGGTAAACTTGTACTAACTTGAATAAAAGTGTATTTGTAGATCATGACAGTGGCCATCATTTCTACATAACTAACATGGGCAGTGTTTGATGTAATTGAGTCTTTATTCATATTAACAAATTGGTCTAAATCTCAAAATTCAGTTCTTCTATATACTTCTTATATTTAGTACTGTTGGGTGTTTTTCCCAGATTATAGATATTTTGGCAGATTTAATACATTTGCTTACAGTTTACTTTAATATTTGTTATTTATATTTGGCAATTTGATACTTGCGTTGGAATCGACTCTGAAGGTCTTACTAGACATCTCTCATGAAAAGATATCTTGGGTACCTCATGTCTACTTTAGGATATGACTCCTTTTAAAATTAGCATGATGGTTACTTTGTTTAAATTTACATTGTTTTAAGATGAAGTACCCTTTAAATAGTATTTTGTGAACATTTACATCTCCAATATTGTCTATTATATCCATAACGTTGCCCAGTGTTCACTGATTTTATACCCCATTTTAAATAAGTGATCCTTCGCTACCTTATTTTCTTCAGTCAGGAATTCTTTGAAAAATCTATCTGGTGGCCAGAACGTGGTTGACATTATGTGGTAACCACATGACTCATCCTTTTTATATTAGAGTATTTATCACAAACGTTCAACTCAGAAGAGAAAAAACTTGATGTAAGTAAATCATAACACCCACCTTTTCTAATTTTTCAACTTAGATTCATTTCTCACACATAAACCCACTAAAGAACACCAAAGATTATCTTAGCTGAGGGCTGAAAACAACAGACTGACCTTAAATAGGAGTCTGGGCTCATCTCCACCTTGTCAAGAACTCAGGGGGATGCTTTCTATCAGCGCGTACTGTCCCCTATCTACCGTAAACCACTGTGGCCTCTGCTCCATACTGATTGTATTCAAGAGGCACACACACCATGATTTCTTTATTAGTGTGTGTACAGCTTATTAGCTCTAGCGTTGTAATAGTAGTTGTCTTGCAGCCCTCAAACGTCGTTGCAATAGATGAATAAATAATTGACAGCAGCAGTTTTTGCATCTTCCCCAAACAGGCTGTGCTTTAACCTTTTGCAAGAGAGCAGGGCACAGCTGAGCCTTTGGTCACAAGCAGTGGCCACTGTTAACCGATCTGCTTTCTTATGGGTCAGCTTTAACATGGTTAGAGGTGCGGTATGCGTACCTATCTCACAGAGATGTTTTAATGATGAAAGAATTTGTCATGGTCTAGATTATAAACGTGTTAAAGACACTCACTGAAAACGTGTATTTCCAGCAGTGAAATGTGACTTCTGGCACACGATAATTAAGACTTTATAAATGACTACTTCAGAACTTTAATTGAAGATGTTATTTGAATTCTATTTTAAAACTGCCAGTTATCCATAAATATTCCCTAGCTTTTGAGCTCTCAGCGACTAAGGTAAGATGTCATCCTTTCAAACATCACATTGGAAACATTGATTAAAAAAATAAATCCAGCTTTAGTCAAGAGGTGAGGTGGGGACTGTCCACCTAGTGAGGTGAGCAAGATCAATGGGACAATTTCTGATGCTCCAAAACTCACGTCCCATGGCTTCAGTTACAGTTGCAAATAAATTCAGAATTGCGGGATGCAAGCCAATGAATGAATATGTAAGTGTGATGCCAATTAATTGCCCAATTAACTCAATAATTCTTCCATCCAAGTGAATGGGTGTAAAAGTGAATCGCATGAAAATAATTGCTGTGAACTAATGATGCAAAAGAAATTAAAATATTGGAAATGGTAAACCATCCACAGTACATGTTGTTATGATAAACTATAAAAATTAGGTCAGAGCAATTCAAATCATGAAACAGTTCATTACTGTAGTTTTTTTTTTTTATTAACTTGAGTATTTCTTATATACATTTCGAGTGTTATTCCCTTTCCCGGTTTCCGGGCAAACATCCCCCTCCCCCCTCCCCTTCTTTATGGGTGTTCCCCTCCCCCTCCTCCCCCTTGTTGCCCTCCCCGCAACAATCTAGTTCACTGGGGGTTCAGTCTTAGCAGGACCCAGGGCTTCCCCTTCCACTGGTGCTCTTACTAGGATATTCATTGCTACCTATGAGGTCAGAGTCCAGGGTCAGTCCATGTATAGTCTTTAGGTAGTGGCTTAGTCCCTGGAAGCTCTGGTTGCTTGGCATTGTTGTACATATGGGGTCTCGAGCCCCTTCAAGCTCTTCCAGTTCTTTCTCTGATTCCTTCAACGGGGGTCCTATTCTCAATTCAGTGGTTTGCTGCTGGCATACGCCTCTGTGTTTGCTGTATTCTGGCTGTGTCTCTCGGGAGAGATCTACATCCGGCTCCTGTCACTTCTTTGCTTCATCCATCTTGTCTAATTGGATGCTGTATATGCATGGGCCACATGTGGGGCAGGCTCTGAATGGGTGTTCCTTCTGTGTCTGTTTTAATCTTTGCCTCTCTATTCCCTGCCAAGGGTATTCTTGTTCCCCTTTTAAAGAAGGAGTGAAGCATTCACATTTTGATCATCCATCTTGAGTTTCATTTGTAGTTTTGATTTGTAGAGTTTTCCAGTTGTCAGCCTACCGTATGCATCACCTTTCCCTATGTTTGTATTGACCATACAGGCACAGGGTTAGCAGCAATACAGAGTTGGCTCTGAACTCAGTTGGGAAAGTGCTGGTCATTTACGTAGAGAATTTCATAAATCATTTTCACACTATCTTCTGTTACTAATGTACCAGATTTTCTTTCTTCTAAAAAAAAAAGGATAGACACAGAAAAGAAGCCTCTTTAAAAAGAACACAATTTTATAAAAATACTAAGAATATTAGATTGTTAATCCGAAAAGGTTTAAGAATGCCAGTGGATATGAATTTTAGAAGAAATTTGTTTTTACTTAGCATGGACAGGAGTGTGCTACCACTGCAGGGGCTCCATGTTCAGTTTCTATACATCACCAGAACATGGTCAAATGACACCAAAAAGAAATGGTGTATTAATTTCTGTCCTTAATGTGACACCAACATCATGTTATTTGTGACTCTGTATTTATCATCAATGTGTTCAAACCAATGCACCATTGCACAGTGGTCCCTATGATGCTGCAAGCCCATATGCTCTCTCGCCAGTTCTGACTCATCTCTATTTGCTTCCCTTCCCCTGCTTTAGCCATGACTTGTATATACAGTTGTCCAAACCTAAATGAGTTCCTCCCTCACTGTCTGCCTGTACTGCTGTGCCCAAACTCTACACAATTATCTTCCAGATTCTTACCAGACTCAAATGACTTCCTGATTTCTTTCTTTTTTGACATCCTGCTTTCTAAAGGCCAATCTATTACCAGTTTTATTAATAATAATGCCATTTCCATTTTATTCATATTCTTTAATCTCTGCCTAGGTTATTGGTATTTTCTGTACACAGATGTTTCTATGTCTCAAATTTAACTGATATTTTTAATTCAATTCTACTTATCTATCACTCTCTTTTATTTGTTCACAATAAAAATTAATTCAAGTATACCTCTCCCCATTTTCCTCACTAAGTGTGACCAAATGCATACTCTTTTAGGGAAGTACTATGCACAAAGGGAAACTAGAAATGGACTTGACAACTTTCTTCACAATGATACAATTTTTATAGGTACAGAAAACAATCAAAGAACCCTACAATGATAATCAATAGTTAAACATTCAATAATCTTTATAAATAAGATTTTTTATATAGTACAAAGGTTTCTAAGAAAGTTATGCCAGTTGGGCTGACAATGTACCACACAAGAACTCCCAAAAACCTAGTGCCACATATAAGAAACACTCTTTCATATGCTTTGTCATTGTAGTCCAAAGGACTCCCAGAACAGTATAGACTATTGATGTATGCCTTGGTTGTGTTCAGAGGTTGAAGGTAAGCCATTGTTGCTGAAGACACTTGTCTTAGTTTGGGCTTCCACTGCTGTGAAGATACACCATGGCCAAGTCAAGTCTTATAAGAGAAAAAGTTAATTGGGACTGGCTTCGTTTCAGGGGTTCAGTCCATTGTCATCATGATGGGAAGCATGGCCGTGTCCATGCAGACATGGTTCTTGAGGAGCCAAGAGTTCTACATCTTGATCCAAAGGCAGCCAGGAAGAGACTCTCCTCTGCAGAGAGCCACACTGGTCAGAGTTTGGACATAAGAGAAACTCTCCAAGCCAGTGAATGCTGTGGCACACTTTCTCCAATATAGCCACACCTATTTTGACAAGGTCATACCTCCTACTAGTGCCACTTTTCATGGGCTGGACATATTTAAACCGCAACACTAAAGACTTAGAACACAGGACTCAGATAATTTAAGTCAGATTTAACCTGAAAGCTTCCTTTCTGCAATCTACCTTCTAAGGTATGAGAAAATTCTTTGTAAGCTTCCAAGCAAGAGAAGGACTATTGGTTAATAGTCCTACCTAGCTGCAATACCTATGAACTCAATGATGACCACCCTGGTAAGATATCTGTAATGGTGCAGTAAGTGGTACTTGTCGCCATAGTAACTAACAGCTGCTTAAATGCTCACTCAATAGAGAGGAAACCATGGCTGGAAATCTAGCCAACCCCCCAAGGCTAGTAAGGCTATAGACCTCAGGAAGCATTTACTTTGCTAGGGCAGTATAATTTCTTACTGCATTTTAAATCTTATCTTTACACCCACAGATAAGTGTAGCTATCACATTTCATCAAAGAAGTTGCTCTTAATAGCAATGGAGACCATTGCAGAAAACCATAAATGGGCCAATGCAAAGATCAATGGATTGTGGGACACCAGCCTCAGTTGCTATGTCCACATCTCAGTTCCTGCATCTATGGCTCAGGGAACATGGCAGAAACATGGACGGGTAGATTGTGAGAGCTAAAATACCAGGAAGTGGTAGTCTGCTATGAAACAGTCCCTCCTGGAAATGGCTACAAAAACAAGCCTGAAAATGCTAATATTCTTAGACATGCTACCCTAAAAGGGGAGAATTATGGAGTTCTACCTTTAGACAATAAAACAATTAATGACTTCTGGGGGAGGGAGAATTAGCCTGCCCCAGATGAGAGCTTCCTTATTGGCTATAAAATACAAAGCTATATATATATGTGTGTGTGTGTGTGTGTGTGTGTGTGTGTGTGTGTGTGTGTGCGTGCAACAATAATAAAGAAAAAGAAGCTAAAATTTGAGTATATTTGTAACATAATTGGAAGGTTCAGAAAGGGATGTAAATGAGAATGGCTGGAGGAAGACAAAAGGAGGCAGAAAGCAATGACCTTCTATTTTAATTAAAATGTATTTAAAATAAACTTTGATGTGAATATAGATAATATTGTACACTAAAATGTTTCACAATCTGATGTCCAATTCACTTTAATTTGTATATATTAAAATCCTAGGCTTGCTTTTATTTATTACTGATTATTTGACAAAAACTGCATGCATTTATTGTGTATTTTGAAATATTTATATACCTAGTGAAATATCTACATCTGGCCTAAATTTCATGTGTTAATTACCTCACGCATTTCCTCCCACTTACACTTCCTCCAGCCCCTTCCATGCCTTTTCTGTCAAATTATAGCCTCTTTTCCTGATTATTATTATCGCATGCATACATACATATATATAGTGATAATACTTTAAAATCTACTCTTCTAGTAGCTTTCTAGAATGCAACACATTTACATTATCGATAATTACCATATTATGGACAATATAGTGTATTAAACATGTATGTTACACATTATACATTAGCAAAATTAATTAGTAAGTTAAAAATATTATAATTAAGTACAATATAATAGCTATATTTAAGATAATTTTAGTAAACCAAAACCTTTTATCCTCTAAAAACATCTCTTCAAGCAATGGCTTTCGCATGGTCAGGTAATATTCTTAGACAAGCTAACCTGAAAGTGATGAACTTTTAAAGTACAGCCCTTAGACAAATACCTATAGGTACCTAATGACAGCTGAGAGAGGAAAATGAGCCTGTCTTCCTTCATTCTATCTCCTATTTGTGGGCTCACTTTTCTTAGATTTCATTTGCCAGTGAGATCAGGAGACTTCTTTTTATGTCTTGATTATCTCAGTAATCATAATGTCCCCTGTGTTCAGGTATGCCACAGAAGTCAGGATTTCCTTCTTTTAAATGGCTGAAAAATGTCCCAACACACACACACACACACACACACACACACACACACACACACACACACAAACACATACACACACACACCTCAACTTGTCAAATTTTTCACCAATATTTTTAGCTTTAAAAATGTATAATTTACTATACCATTATGCTATCATGACGTAACGTGGTATATATTGGCCTACTTAGTAAATATATTTGAAATAACAGTAAGAAAATCAGTAATTTAAATTTTTTTATATATTCTTCCTTAGGTCAACACATTTGTGCCTCAGAATAAGTCCTGAAGCCATGATTAGAGTTACAAAATATTTCAGAATAGTTCTTAATCTAAGCTCAGTGTGAACTCTAATAAATAATATTGTTACACTAACATCATTTAGATACATGGGTTCTTCATTTATTATTTATGTGTTTTTTCTAAGTCTAGTGCCAATTAAAACATAACTCATCTAGTATATCTAACTCTACTTCAGAAATACTCATGTGTTCATTGCATTTCAGACATAATTTGAAAATCTTGGATACTGATCACATCCAATAATGGGAAGATTAGCAGCAGTATAACATTGGCCTTCATTCACATGAACTAGAGAATAAATCAATAAATCTCACTGATAACACCCTAATATGCTTTCCTGTTCATACGAAATCCCTTGCAGGACAGGACTCAGTGTAAAGATTGGGGCAATTATCTTTGAGTAATAAATTCTCCAACAGGTTTACAGATAAAGTTCAGAGTTCTGTTTCTTTTTATTATTGTTTTTAAAAATGGCCCTTGTTAAAAGACTGAATGTATTCTCACTAGCAGGCAAACTATATTTGTTCCACACGTGTACAGATATAATGCTTAAGCCATATTACATGATGATGTTTTTTAAAGAGCTCTGACTTCTAATGAAGACCCAGTAAAGGAGGGAAAGGTGGCTGAATTATAAATGCTAGTTTTGACCTAGGGTCACAAAAATTGTAAACTTTTCAACTATCTTTAATTGGAGCATTGTTAGTGGTTCAGATTGTATCTTGACATTCAGTAATAAATTGCTACATGGTTTCTTCAAAAATATTGCCAATAGAAAACTAAGTAAAGGGGGTTCTGTTATTTTCATTATTATTATAAACTGTTCAGGTTACTTTATCCACTCTTCCATTCAAGGTAGAAAAGTCTTCAATACCATCAGAAATCATATAGGTAGATCACTTAACCGTTTGCTATGTTTACAAGCGTTTGTGATGCTTCACCCATGCCACTTTTTATAATGGCTCTTAGATGTTCTTTCCTACAGTGCTTTATATTTTTCTTCTTATTGGTTTAACTAATACAACCCAACAAAAAGTGTGATCCTTATATCCCATATGTTCACAATCTGATTTGATGTTTAAATTTTCCTCAAATTGTAAGCCTCCTTTGAAACAAATCAAATCAAGTCTATGGTGTGTGTGTGTGTGTGTGTGTGTGTGTGTGTGTGTGTGTGCGCGCGTGTGTGTATGCGTGCATATGTTTGGGTGTGTATATGACACACACACACACACACACACACATATATATATATATATAAAAGAGATTTATCAGATTTGTGGAAAAGAATAAACTCTAAATATGAATTTTCACATTTAACTGAGTTCCTGGCAAAGAAGACATTCAACTCTTTATATTATGTTTAACTTAAAACATTAACAAATGCTTTCATTAATAACTTCTTTATTTTACAAATTAAGAATAGCTCATATAAAATAGAATTTAATATATTAATTTGTTGAGGAAAGCAAGTTGGGTAGATTTCTGAATGTATTAACAGTCCTTCCATTAAGTGGATTGAGTGGGCTCAATTTTAATAATCAATGAATTTTCATCTCTAAAAACAAGTTTGCCTAAAATAACTTAAAATTTTCTTCAATATTCCTGTTTCATAGAGAATTTATCAAAGATGGAGAAGTATAAACTTATTCTGTATGGTTGCACAATCAATTAATTGTAAAGACAACCATTTAATTGATTGTATATTCTAAACAAGTAGATATTTACCTTATGATAAACTATAAACTGGGAAAATTACCCTAACTCAATGACATAATACAGGCAAAGTATATTCTACTAATCATTTAACTGTTATCCTTGCTGTTTAAGGTAATATTTTAAGAGGAAGTCATTAATACTTCTCTAAAATTAATTTAACCCAAATTTTCTTTTTCTTTTTGTAGTACTATAGTTTAAAACCAGGGCTTTTTGTGTAGTAGGTAAAAATAAATATGATAATCTATACAAATCATTTATATTTCCAATGTATACTATTTTTTCTTCATTAATTAGTACCTAGTTAGAATAAACCAGGGCATGACCATAATTCTTCTTATGGGAATATTTTAAAATTGTAAGTGGCCTCATGAGTATTGAAAGGCAGATAATTTTTCATACTCCTTGTAGTCCTGTTTTTCTCCCAGAAGAAGTCAGATAGTTACCAAAACATGTATTATTGTTTGCTTTGTCTTTGTAGAATTGGGACTTGTACCTGGACTCTTGTGTAAACTAGAAAAATATGACTACTGAGTTAGATCCCCAATTTTATTTATTCTGCATCTAGTTCACAATTTCTACATCAAAATTCTGCATCAAAATCTTTATCACTTCCTTATACTTACTTTGTCTAGTACATAGTTAAATACGGATTGCATACTTTCTATAACAGGCCCCCACACCTTAGCACAAGTGATCCACAGTGGAGTACCATTCAGGTTGTAAAACTCAACACTTAGACAGCACTCACGATCTGCCAAAATAAACCAAAGGCCTAATCCATCAAAGTATATAGTTTTGGGAGTCTCTAATGTATTCTGTTTTTGGCTTCTGTAGTTCTGTTTCCGACTAACTGTTCATGGTAACTGAAATATGTCAACCCAGGATTTGGATTTTGTGCTTAAAAGCTCACCCTAAGGAAGGCTTAGGGCTGCACTGAGATCTCAATTGGTTTAAGACTATATCCGGTAAGTCTTCTCTGATGAATACCCCAAATAACTTCCCTCTCAAAGGAGATACAGAAAATCATCAAGTACTATCCTAAGACTGACATTGCTTTTGGTTATAATTGTCTCATGATTTTACATATATAATTATCATTGGTGGTTTTCTAGTTTGCTCTGTAAATGTTTTCTATCTGATGAATTCAAATAGGCCATAAATATATAAAATTATATGTGTCAGTTATAAATTTTAAAAAAGCCTTTAACTTGCATTTGTATAGCTCCTACACACACTCATACACACACACACACACTCACACACACATTCACACACGTACACATGCATACACTCACACACACACACATGCACGCACACACACACACTCACACACACATTCACACACGCACACATGCATACACTCACACACACATGCACGCACACACACACACTCACACACAAGCATACACTCTCTCACACACACACATGCACACACACACATTCACACATGCACACAAGCACACACACACAGAGGGGAGGGCGTCATATTTTTAAAAAATCCTCCTGAGGTATAACTTAGTTCTTTTCAAATTACCAATTAACTGAATAAACTATAAAGCTGTGATGTAACAGGTTTTTGATGAAATCATGGCTAAAACTAAGAAAAAAATAGTATTTATCAAATACCATTTAAAAGACACAAACAATCCATCTTAAAAAGATAGGGATGGAGAAGTGGCTCAGCGGTTAAGAGCACTGGCTGCTCTTCCAGAGGTCCTGAGTTCAATTCCCAGCAACCACTGGGTGGCTCACAACCATCTGTAATGTGTGATCTGATGCCCTCTTCTACTGAATATACTTTGGTTTTTACGCCCTATTTTCCTTAGGTTTCAATAGCTGTGCTAAATCACCACAACCAAAGGCAACTCGCTGAGAAAGATTTCTATCTGCTTACTTCTACTTCTAAATCACAGTCCGTCATTGAGAGACGTCAGGGTAGGAACTAAAGCAGGGGAGGAACCTGGAGGTAGAGGCAAATATAGAAGTCACGAGGAATGATGCTTACTGGCTTGTTCCTCATGGCCTGCACTACCTACTTTCTTTTTGTACCCAGGACAATCAGCACACGGGTCGTACTGCCCACAATGAGCTGAGTCTCCCAAATCGGAGAAGAAGTGCACCAGAGGCTTACCCACAGGGCAGTATGGTAGGAGCATTCTCTCAATTGATTCCCTCTTCCAAAATGACTCTAGGATGGGTTATATTGACATAAAACTAGCCGGCATGGTCGATTTGTTGTGAACACCACCCTTCTATGTCATTCATCTCCATCTCATGTAAAACATTCCAATCTTTAAACGCCATCTGGAACCCTGGTGCACGGAAGCTCCCGGAAAGGGCGGCACAGATCTTCCTGGTTGCTGCCGCCATGGAGAGCTCGTAAGCAACACCCCACGAGCAAACTTGAGCCTCGGGACCACAGGTAAGACCAACTTTTCTGCTGCAAGCAACCTGCCTGGTGAACTCAAGACACAGGCCCACAGGAACAGCTGAAGACCTGTAGATAGGAAAAACTACACGCCCGAAAGCAGAACACTCTGTCCCCATAACTGGCTGAAAGAAAACAGGAAAACAGGTCTACAGCACTCCTGACACACAGGCTTATAGGACAGTCTAGCCACTGTCAGAAATAGCAGAACAAAGCAACACTAGAGATAATTTGATGGCGAGAGGCAAGTGCAGGAACCCAAGCAACAGAAACCAAGACTACATGGCATCATTGGAGCCCAATTCTCCCACCAAAGCAAACACAGAATATCCAAACACACCAGAAAAGCAAGATCTAGTTTCAAAATCATATTTGATCATGATGCTGGAGGACTTCAAGAAAGACGTGAAGAACTCCCTTAGAGAACAAGTAGAAGCCTACAGAGAGGAATCACAAAAATCCCTGAAAGAATTCCAGGAAAACATAAATAAACAAGTAGAGGCCCATAGAGAGGAGTCACAAAAATACCTGAAAGAATTCCAGGAAAACATAAATAAACAAGTAGAAGCCCATAGAGAGGAGTCACAAAAATCCCTGAAAGAATTCCAGGAAAACACAATCGAACAGTTGAAGGAATTAAAAATGGAAATAGAAGCAATCAAGAAAGAACACTTGGAAACAACCCTGGATATAGAAAAACAAAAGAAGAGACAAGGAGCTGTAGATACAAGCTTCACCAACAGAATACAAGAGATGGAAGAGAGAATCTCAGGAGCAGAAGATTCCATAGAAATCATTGACTCAACTGTCAAAGATAATGTAAAGCAGAAAAAGCTACTGGTCCAAAACATACAGGAAATCCAGGACTCAATGAGAAGATCAAACCTAAGGATAATAGGTATAGAAGAGAGTGAAGACTCCCAGCTCAAAGGACCAGTAAATATCTTCAACAAAATCATAGAAGAAAACTTCCCTAACCTAAAAAAAGAGATACCCATAGGCATACAAGAAGCCTACAGAACTCCAAATAGATTGGACCAGAAAAGAAACACCTCCCGTCACATAATAGTCAAAACACCAAACGCACAAAATAAGGAAAGAATATTAAAAGCAGTAAGGGAAAAAGGTCAAGTAACATATAAAGGCAGACCTATCAGAATCACACCAGACTTTTTGCCAGAAAGTATGAAAGCCAGAAGATACTGGACAGATGTCATACAGACCCTAAGAGAACACAAATGCCAGCCCAGGTTACTGTATCCTGTAAAACTCTCAATTAACATAGATGGAGAAACCAAGATATTCCATGACAAAACCAAATTTACACAATATCTTTCTACAAATCCAGCACTACAAAGGATAATAAATGGTAAAGCCCAACATAAGGAGGCAAGCTATACCCTAGAAGAAGCAAGTAACTAATCGTCTTGGCAACAAAACAAAGAGAAGAAAAGCACACAAACATAACCTCATATCCAAATATGAATATAACAGGAAGCAATAATCACTATTCCTTAATATCTCTCAACATCAATGGCCTCAACTCCCCAATAAAAAGACATAGATTAACAAACTGGATACGCAACGAGGACCCTACATTCTGCTGCCTACAGGAAACACACCTCAGAGACAAAGACAGGCACTACCTTAGAGTGAAAGGCTGGAAAACAACTTTCCAAGCAAATGGTCAGAAGAAGCAAGCTGGAGTAGCCATTCTAATATCAAATAAAATCAATTTTCAACTAAAATTCATCAAAAAAGATAAGGAAGGCCACTTCATATTCATCAAAGGAAAAATCCACCAAGATGAACTCTCAATCCTAAATATCTATGCCCCAAATACAAGGGCACCTACATACGTAAAAGAAACCTTACTAAAGCCAAAAACACACATTGCACCACACACAATAATAGTAGGAGATTTTAACACCCCACTCTCATCAATGGACAGATCATGGAAACAGAAATTAAACAGTGATGTAGACAGACTAAGAGAAGTCATGAGCCAAATGGACTTAAGAGATATTTATAGAACATTCTATCCTAAAGGAAAAGGATATACCTTCTTCTCAGCTCCTCATGGTACTTTCTCCAAAACTGACCATATAATTGGTCAAAAAACGGGCCTCAACAGGTACAGAAAGATAGAAATAATCCCATGTGTGCTATGAGACCACCACGGCCTAAAACTGCTCTTCAATAATAATAAGGGAAGAATGCCCACATATACGTGGAAATTGAACAATGCTCTACTCAATGATAACCTGGTCAAGGAAGAAATAAAGAAAGAAATTAAAAACTTTTTAGAATTTAATGAAAATGAAGATACAACATACTCAAACTTATGGGACACAATGAAAGCTGTGCTAAGAGGAAAACTCATAGCGCTGAGTGCCTGCAGAAAGAAACAGGAAAGAGCATATGTCAGCAGCTTGACAGCACACCTAAAAGCTCTAGAACAAAAAGAAGCAAATTCACCCAGGAGGAGTAGAAGACAGGAAATAATAAAACTCAGAGCTGAAATCAACCAAGTAGAAACAAAAAGGACCATAGAAAGAATCAACAGAACCAAAAGTTGGTTCTTTGAGAAAATCAACAAGATAGATAAACCCTTAGCCAGACTAACGAGAGGACGCAGAGAGTGTGTCCAAATTAACAAAATCAGAAATGAAAAGGGAGACATAACTACAGATTCAGAGGAAATTCAAAAAATCATCAGATCTTACTATAAAAACCTATATTCAACAAAACTTGAAAATCTGCAGGAAATGGTCAATTGCCTAGACAGATACCAGGTACCGAAGTTAAATCAGGAACAGATAAACCAGTTAAACAACCCCATAACTCCTAAGGAAATAGAAGCAGTCATTATTAGTCTCCCAACCAAAAAGAGCCCAGGTCCAGACGGGTTTAGTGCAGAATTCTATCAGACCTTCATAGAAGACCTCATACCAATATTATCCAAACTATTCCACAAAATTGAAACAGATGGAGCCCTACCGAATTCCTTCTACGAAGCCACAATTACTCTTATACCTAAACCACACAAAGACCCAACAAAGAAAGAGAACTTCAGACCAATTTCCCTTATGAATATCGACGCAAAAATACTCAATATAATTCTGGCAAACCGAATCCAAGAGCACATCAAAACAATCATCCACCATGATCAAGTAGGCTTCATCCCAGGCATGCAGAGATGGTTTAATATACGGAAAACCATCAACGTGATCCATTATATAAACAAACTGAAAGAACAAAACCACAAACTAGGACTAGTATGGCATTCTTTTCCTGCTGTCTATGGACCTAGATGTGGAACTTTCAGCTCTTCCAGCAATATGTCTGCCAGCATGTCTTCATGCCTCACGTCATGATGATAGTGGACTGAACCTCTGAAACTGTAAGCTACCCCCTATTAAATGTTTTTCTTTATAAGAGTTGTTGGGGTCATTCACAGCAATAGAAACCTAAACTAAAACAACTGTCAATATTAATACTGCCCCATTAAATATAACATGCCTCTTTGTGGTACTTATAAGAAACTTTTTTATGGTTTTAAGCTAGAAAATGTATATGAATACACATATATATATATATATATATATATATATATATATATATATATATGTATGTATTACCGGAGCTGGGGACCGAACCCAGGGCCTTGCGCTTGCTAGGCAAGTGCTCTACCACTGAGCCAAATCCCCAACCCTGTGAATATATATTTTTATATTTGTCTTTCTTTGGTATTTTTGTGTCTTGAACTTTTCATAATTTCAGAAAAATTTCATTCATCTCCTAATAAGTTGCTTAAGATGTTAAGTTTCTACTCATCTTATGATCAGTGCAATAGGGATTGTTTATTTAGTCCACTTTAATTTTGAATTTAGAAATTGGAAAATACAACATACCTTTAATTTCCCCTTCTTTTTTGTAATATTTTTATTTACTCTTTGAAAATTACATAGCATACATACACCATATCTCGATCATGTCTACCTCTACTCCTGCAATTTCCCCCCAAAACTCTCTAACGTATTTTTCTCCTAATTTTATGTCCTATTATTGTTATTATTTTCTATTTCTTCAATTCTGATTATTCCATTATATTAATTTGTCTATTTGATTTACCTAAACTTTTCACTATACAGTTGTCTATATTTCCATATAATCCTCTCCTGTTTCCTGGTAGTTTATAAGAATATCTTCTTTAATTCTCAATTTTAATAATTCAATTCTCTCTTTTTATCATGAAAATTCTAGATAAATGCTTTTACTTATATAATATTTCTGTTGTGGCTTCTCTTCCTTATTTTCTATGGCTCAAATCTCTCTCTCTCTCTCTCTCTCTCTCTCACACACACACACACACACACACACATACATATTTACACACGTACTCATGTAATCTATATCAGTACTGTACTATATGATTAACATTCCATTCTGGATTTTCTTTCTTTTTTCTCCACTATTTTAGTTTATGGATTGATCTAAAATTATTTTTTTTTATTTTGTGTATGTGTTTCATATATGCACATATGTGTGAGTGTATGTATGCATGTGTGCCACATGTATGTCTGCTAACTGTGGAAGTCAGAAGAGGGTATCAGATCCATTGGAACTGGAGTTGCAGAAGTTTGTGAGCTGGTATGTAGATGCTGGGAATTAAACCTGGGTCCTTTAGAAGAACAAGTACTCTTAACTGTCATCTCTTGTGTCCCAGTTTAGAAAGTTTTCAAATTAATCTGACAACTTAATCATTAATTTTTTTCTATCTAGCTATTTTGAAGGATAAACTCATTTATTATTTTGCATTTTATTTTTTGGTTTCCTTATAAGTTACATTTTCTAGGTTGTAGTTTTACCTTATCATCTATTTTCTTTTTTTCATTTTTAATTGGTTATTTTATTTATTTACATTTCAAATGTTATCCCCCTTCCAAGCTTCCCCTCCACAAGCTCCACATCCCCTACCCCGGGCCCCTGCCTCTATGAGGTGCTCCCCCACTTACCCACCCAATTCCATCTCACTGCCCCAGTGTTCCCCTATGTTAGGGCTTCAAGTCTCCACTGGACCATGGGCCTCTCCTCCCACTGATGCCAGATACAGCACACCTCTGCTACATAGCAGCTGGAGCCATGGGTCTCACCAACCCTTGCGTATTCTTTGTTTGGTGGTTTAGTCCCTGGGAGCTTTGGGAGGTCTAAACTCCTGTGCTGATTATCTATTTTCTTAAAAATGTGAATTACAATTATTTAAAAATTCCTGTCTAAAATTTCAACCAATTGTGGATATGCTTTAATGTATTTATATTCTGATCAATTTGGGAGGACTAATACTTTATTATTAAAAGTAAGATACTAATAGTACAGCTGTTTAAACAAACATTCAATTTTCCTCATTAGATGCTGAGAAAGCATTTGACAAAATTCAACACCCCTTCATGGTAAAAGTCCTGGAAAGAATAGGAATTCAAGGCCCATACCTAAACATAGTAAAAGCCATATACAGAAAACCAGTTGCTAACATTAAACTAAATGGAGAGAAACTTGAAGCAATCCCACTAAAATCAGGGACTAGACAAGGCTGCCAACTATCTCCCTACTTATTCAATATAGTTCTTGAAGTTCTAGCCAGAGCAATCAGACAACAAAAGGAGGTCAAGGGGATACAGATCAGAAAAGAAGAAGTCAAAATATCACTATTTGCAGATGATATGATAGTATATTTAAGTGATCCCAAAAGTTCCACCAGAGAACTACTAAAGCTGATAAACAACTTCAGCAAAGTGACTGGGTATAAAATTAACTCAAATAAATCAGTAGCCTTCCTCTACACAAAAGAGAAACAAGCCGAGAAAGAAATTAGGGAAACGACACCCTTCATAATAGACCCAAATAATATAAAGTACCTCAGTGTGACTTTAACCAAGGAAGTAAAAGATTTGTACAATAAGAACTTCAAGACTCTGAAGAAAGAAATTGAAGAAGACCTCAGAAGATGGAAAGATCTCCCATGCTCATGGATTGGCAGGATTAATATAGTAAAAATGGCCATTTTACCAAAAGCGATCTACAGATTCAATGCAATCCCCATCAAAATACCAATCCAATTCTTCAAAGAGTTAGACAGAACAATTTGCAGATTCATCTGGAATAACAAAAAACCCAGGATAGCTAAAACTATCCTCAACAATAAGAGGACTTCAGGGGGAATCACTATCCCTGAACTCAAGCAGTATTATAGAGCAATAGTGATAAAAACTGCGTGGTATTGGTACAGAGACAGACAGATAGACCAATGGAACAGAATTGAAGACCCAGAAATGAACCCACACACCTATGGTCACTTGATTTTGGACAAAGGAGCCAAAACCATCCAATGGAAAAAGGCAGCATTTTCAGCAAATGGTGCTGGTTCAACTGGAGGGCAACATGTAGAAGAATGCAGATCGATCCATGCTCATCACCCTGTACAAAGCTTAAGTCCAAGTGGATCAACCTCCACATCAAACCAGATACACTCAAACTAATAGAAGAAAAACTAGGGAAGCATCTGGAACACATGGGCACTGGAAAAAATTTCCTGAACAAAACACCAATGGCTTATGCTCTAAGATCAAGAATCGACAAATGGGATCTCATAAAACTGCAAAGCTTCTGTAAGGCAAAGGACACCATTTTTAGGACAAAACGGCAACCAACAGATTGGGAAAAGATCTTTACCAATCCTACAACAGATAGAGGCCTATATCCAAAATATACAAAGAACACAAGAAGTTAGACCGCAGGGAGACAAATAACCCTATTAAAAATGGGGTTCAGAGCTAAACAAAGAATTCACAGCTGAGGAATGCCGAATGGCTGAGAAACACCTAAAGAAATGTTCAACATCTTTAGTCATAAGGGAAATGCAAATCAAAACAACCCTGAGATTTCACCTTACACCAGTGAGAATGGCTAAGATCAAAAACTTAGGTGACAGCAGATGCTGGCGAGGATGCGGAGAAAGAGGAACACTCCTCCATTGTTGGTGGGATTGCAGACTGGTACAACCATTCTGGAAATCAGTCTGGAGGTTCCTCAGAAAATTGGACACTGAACTGCCTGAGGATCCAGCTATACCTCTCTTGGGTATATACCCACAAGATGCCCCAACATATAAAAAAGACACGTGCTCCACTATGTTCATCGCAGCCTTATTTATAATAGCCAGAAACTGGAAAGAACCCAGATGCCCTTCAACAGAGGAATGGATACAGAAAATGTGGTACATCTACACAATGGAATATTACTCAGCTATCAAAAACAATGACTTTATGAAATTCGTAGGCAAATGGTTGGAACTGGAAAATATCATCCTGAGTGAGCTAACCCAATCACAGAAAAACACACATGGTATGCACTCATTAATAATTGGCTATTAGCCCAAATGCTTGAATTACCCTAGATGCCTAGAACAAATGAAACTCAAGATGGATGATCAAAATGTGAATGCTTCACTCCATCTTTAAAAGGGGAACAAGAATACCCTTGGCAGGGAATAGAGAGGCAAAGATTAAAACAGACACAGAAGGAACACCCATTCAGAGCCTGCCCCACATGTGGCCCACACATATACAGCCATCCAATTAGACAAGATAGATGAAGCAAAGAAGTGCAGGCCGACAGGAGCTGGATGTAGATCGCTCCTGAGAGACACAGCCAGAATACAGCAAATACAGTGGCGAATGCCAACAGCAAACCACTGAACTGAGAATAGGTCCCCCGTTGTAGGAATCAGAGAAAGAACTGGAAGAGCTTGAAGGGGCTCGAGACCCCATATGTACAACAATGCCAAGCAACCAGAGCTTCCAGGGACTAAGCCACTACCTAAGGACTATACATGGACTGACCCTGGACTCTGACCTCATAGGTAGCAATGAATATTCTAGTAAGATCACCAGTGGAAGGGGAAGCCCTTGGTCCTGCTAAGACTGAACCCCCAGTGAACTAGATTGTTGGGGGGAGGGCGGCAATGGGGGGAGGAGGGGGAGGGGAACACCCATAAAGAAGGGGAGGGGGAGGGATTAGGGGGATGTTTGCCCGGAAACCGGGAAAGGGAATAACACTCGAAATGTATATAAGAAATACTCAAGTTAATAAAAAAAAGTCTCTTAGCACACCCCAAATCTAATACTCCGAAGCCTCACCAGGGCTTTAAAGTCTCTTTAAATATCTGTCTAGTGTGGGTTCTTTAATAAAAAAAAATGAAATGTCAACTTTTTTACTCAAAGATAGAAAAAGCAGGGAATATTCAAAGTAAAGTTGGGTATTAAAAAATTGGATTCATGATGTGTGGGATCCATGCGTTATCATCTCTGCTTTATAAGGCTTCACTTCTCTAGCTCTGTATTGAGCAGCACAAACACCTTGACCAATAGGCTTGGGTTGCTCCCACTCTTCCTCTGATGCTGTCCTTAGTGGCCATGCCATGGTACTAGCATCTCCAAAATGCTGAGGTACGTACTGTACCTGGGCTTCACCTTCACCAGTAGCCTGCCCTGGACTCTCTTCAGTGCGTGATCCTGTGCCACGGTGCCAAGCTTCCACTTCTCTCCATTACCCCTTCAAACCTGGGGCTTCTGTTTCAAATGAGGGTGCTTATTCATCAATCGCTTTTCACGGTCTCTCATGGCGCAAAGCCTCAGCTGCTTCCCGTGACCCTTTCATACCCACAAATCTAGGACCTTCTGAGAAACTCTTACATATGAACTTGTTCAGCTACCAGCACAAGGTACAGCTTCGGCCCCTCTGGATCACACTGTCTGTGTGCGGACCCCAAGGAAAACACTTCTCAGAAGATTTGGCTTCGGTGATGCTAGTCTTTTCTTAATCGCAGCTTATTCTTTAGACCCAGCTGACTAGTATCCCTGCTCCAGAAAAGCAAAATATAGCAAGGATGCTCCTTAGAGAAACTTTAAAGACGCTCAAAGCTTCCCTCTGACCCTGAGTCAGTCTCTACCGTCGGCACCGTGATTAACATCATCTAAGTTCCCACCACAGTTCATTATTAAGTTCTGAGCAATCAACGGCTTTTGTGGCTCAAAAATTCAAAGTCCTTCCACAGTCCTTCCCAAATCACAAGGTCATGTCTGTCACAGCATTACTACAAGTACTGATACAATTTTCTATCTTATTTGGGTTTCTTCTGCTGTGCTAAAACAGTCACCAAAAGCAACTTGGGAAAGAAAGGGTTTATTTCAGGTGATAGTTTCCCATTACACAGTCTGTTCTTGAGGGAAATTAAGGCAGAAACTCAAATGGAATAGGAATCTGGAGGTAGGAACTAAAGCAGAGGCCATGGAAGATCGAAGCTTCCTGGCTACCTCCTCAGGACTTGCTCAGTCTGCTTTCTCATAGCACCCAGTACCACTCTCCCAGGGGTGACACCACTCACAATGAGAGGAAACTCCCACAACGTGTATAATATATAAACAACCACAGGTTTACTGCCCCGTCATCTTGCGGGAGCATTTTGCAATTGAGGTTCCCTCTTCCAAATGACTCCAGCTTGTGTCAAGTTGACAAAACCAGATGGCACACATTAGCTCGTGAAAAACACTTTTCTTAAGGTAGTTCCACAGTATCCTAATAGGTGCTAAAACCGCAATCTTCATTTCATTAAATTTTTTAGTAACATTTTTCTCCGTCCTGGAAATATTTTAGCCAATTGACTTGCTTAGACTTTTTTCTTCACATTGACTCTTGCTCAGTGTCATCTTAGACTTTCCTACTTCCCAACATTTGTGTTTTGGAATTTGGGTTTTTCTTTTATTTACCCAGATTCACAGATATGGTGGTCTCATCCATTTTTCCACTTTAAGTATGAATTGCATGCTGACAGTTTCCAAATATAATATTCAACCTGGATTTTACACATTGCAGTGCTGATTCACATTCCCACTTCGGTGTACAATAGACACTTGGTTTAGTATTTCAAACAAAACCTCTGCTTTGCTTATTTAAGATAACCATTTGGTGGTAACTTTGAGAGCATTCTCACATTCTATCTATCATCTATCAATCTATCAATCTATCTATCCATCCACCCACCCACTATCTATCTATCTATCTATCTATCTATCTATCTATCTATCTATCTATCTATCTATCATCTCTACCTCTATCTCTCCCTGCTCCATTTTCACAATTTATACATCATACAATTCCTTCATCTTCACTCTATCCAAATTATGAAAGCTTCTTTTTTTTAGAATATTTATTGATACCACCTGGCCCAAGCTTTCATGTTGTCGGCTGTACCACTTGAGAAATCTACAGTTATTTCTATATTACTACTCTTTGCCCTTGTTTAGCTTAGTTTTCTTTAAAACAAGACTCTAATTAAAATATTAACTGCATGTAGTTTATTTGAGAAGAGCTTTTGAGAAATACTATTAGGAAATGGGGCATTCAGGTCGAAGAGTGAAAAAGTCAACACAAATGTAGAGCAGGCCCTCAAGGTGAGAGCAGAGTATGTGTGAGCCTGTGCATGCGCAACTCCTCTGCTCCCCAGGCACATACACACCTACAAACAGACTTTGCAGATATCTTTGCAAGGTGCATGAGAGCTAGAGTATTATCAATCAACTTGTTTGGTGTGGGCTCAAGGGCCATACTCAGTGTCATTTTCAGCATGCCCAATATGTGCCTGTGAGAGGATGTAGACTCTCAGAGACATGTTTTGAGTGTTCACAAAATGTTCTCCTGTGAAAAGTAGGTGTTGAGCCTGGAAGGTGGTTAAAAGCCCATGCTGCTTTTCCGGAAGACACAGTTCACCTTCTAGCTTACAAGTATGCATAAGTCCAGTTCCAGGGAACCCAACACCTTCTTCTGGCCTCTTAGGGCATTGCATTCACATGGCACACTTACAGATATGCAAGCAAAATACTCATATATTAAGAAACAGAGTATTAGAGGTTGGCCAAAATTGACATGGGCCTGATCCCAAGTTTGAGGATGAGTTTTTAACCCAGCAACAGAGTGATACTCTGAATCATGTAACAGGACATGCTATATTTCTGCTCCAATAATAGATCTCCATCTAACTTTTGGAAAACAATCAAACTGCCCTGCTCAAAAAGAAGCTTTTATAATGGTTAGCAAGTTACTACCAAATATTTTCTTTGTTTCCCAATTTCATGAGGATTTGCATACCATTTAATATTATAAAATTGAGTAAAATTAGAAAACCAAACAGTTCACAGAAAATTACTTAAATACTATTTTGGAATACTTGTCTTATGAATTCATAGTGTAAAAAGTCCCGTATTAATAAATTATGTTATTCTGAATTGAATCTGAGGAGAAAGGCTCCCAGCACTTAAGTGGTGTAACACTCCACTGGGACTTCACATTGTCAAATGCTCTGACTAGATATTGATCTTCTAGTTAAAGATAAATGAAAGGGGGAGATTCAGGGGCAAAGCAAGATGAATTAGGTGGGAGAATAAAGGTGAAACATATTTAGAAATATTCTATTAAACAGATGAAAGTATTAGAGAACATTTTGCTAAATTTTCTAAAAGATGGGACGGTTATAGGATCTACTCCAGAAGATGAAGACTCCAGAAACCATCTAAGATATGGTCACAGCACAACAGTAGAAGAATTAACAATGAAATTGTGAAATGAGTAGTATTAGTTCAGTTTATGTCAACTTGAAATAAGTTAGAGTCATTTGGGGAGAGGAACTCTCAATTGAGAAAGTGACTCCAGAAAATTTGCCACTGGGCAAGTCTGTAATGCAGTTTCTTGACTAATGATCCATGTTGGGTAGGCCCTGCTCACTGTGGGCAATGTCACCCCTGGACAGGTGGTCCTAGATGCTATAAAAAGGCAGCTGAAGACAGCCATGAGGGCGAGTCAGTAGGCAGCATTTTTCCACGGCTTTTGTATCAGTTCCCACTTTGAGGTTCTCACGACTTCAATCCATGATGAGAAGGTAACTTGAGTGCTATAAACTGAAATAAACCCTTCCCTCCCCAGGTTACTTTTAGTCATGATGGTTTTGTTTTTGTTTTGTTGGTTTTTTTTGTTTATGTTAGCAATAGAAACTCTAAGTAAGACATAAGGATTGAAGGGACTTAAACCACACGTATGAATGAGGGGTGTTGGGATGCAGGCTCCAAACTATAAAGAAAAACACATTTCAGAGTTCTGAAATGCAATGAGATGTAACTCTTCAAGAGAAGATAATAGACGAAACAGACAGAGATACAGTTTAGGGCTGGGCTTG
This sequence comes from Rattus norvegicus, assembly GCF_021556685.1. Lineage (NCBI taxonomy): Eukaryota > Metazoa > Chordata > Mammalia > Rodentia > Muridae > Rattus > Rattus norvegicus. Next base: position 84,771,735 of record NC_141541.1, read on the forward strand.
GCGACACCTGACTTTAATCCCAGTCCTCAGGAGGCAGAGGCAGATGGATATCTATGACTTTGAAGCCAGCTTGGTCTAGGTAGCAAGTTCCAGACAAAACCAGGCCTATATAGTTGAGATCTTGTCTAAAAAAAATAAAATGTGTACCATGGAAGAAATTTTAACACCATTAGAACAGGGGAAGGGGAGAGGGAGGGTGGTTGGGGAGGGGAACACCCTTATAGAAGAAGGGGAAGGGGATAGGATAGGTGGCTTGTGTCTGGAAAACCAGGAAAGGGAATAATATTTGAAATGTAAATAAAAAATATCCAAAAAAATAAGACAAGGCCAGGAGAAAAAGAAGATATAGTACCCATATCAAATAAAATAGATTCATAAAATCTGAGATGAGAATGATTACAAGAAATGGAGGTAATGCATTTATTTTTAATAAGCAAAGGTACCAGGTTTATCATTTCTTTATAGCACTAAAATGAAAATACTTCTGGGCAAATACATACAGAATAAAATCTAAACATTTTATGAATAGAGGATTTTAACATCCAATCAACCTGAAGCTAACTTGCTTATGAACTGCATTCTCTGACAGAATAAGGGAATTTTGCAACACAGAATCAATGCATATATCAAAATCAAGGATGACAGTGGGAAACAAATTGAATAAACTGCAGTGGAATACTAAAAGCAATTCAATAACTGAATAATAACATGCATATTAAAATATGTATAGAGACTATTTACAATGTTATTTAAAATGTATTGACACTATAATTATAGCTATGAAGTCAAAATTACACTAAATACTTTAGGAGTGGCAGTAACATGAAATTACGGATTTAAATTTTAATGATATGACCAAGAAAGTTTAATGAGATATCAGGAATCGTATAATGTGATAAGAAGGTTTGAGGAAGAAAGACCCGTGGCTGCTTTACCCAATAATTGATGTGCTTAAAGACAAACATTAAAAGAAATCAATTTTGAGTGGTGGCTTTCAAGTCCCCAAATGGTACTGTAAAAAAATAGCATAAAATAGGCACAATAAAACATCTAAACAAATGTAAATGAGAAAGTATATACTAAAAGAACAATAAACATAAATGAAGATGTTTTACGGGTCATATCCTTCACACCTTGATTGTCGCAATGCGGTGGACAAGTCCAGTAGGTTGCAATGTTCCCTCGGGCAAAGTGCAGCAGTGACTGGGCCTGTCTGGTAACAGAGGCCAGGCTTCAGTCCCTGTGTCTTTCTTCATTCGGAACTCAGGAACCACAGTTCTTTAATGTAGTCACTCAAGTGCTGAGCAGTTGGTCGTCGTGTGCAGTGAATCACATTCCGATGGATTCAGACTTTTCACTGACTCATTAAATCCTCCCTTATGAATTTTTCATTTCATTCACTCAAACAGGAGAAACCTAGAATTTCAATATAATATCTGGCTATCTCTGTCAAAATCCTCAATCACAGCGAAGGTCTTTTCCTTTCATCTTGAAATTATCCTCAAATCAGTTAATTTTTCTCAAAATAAAATGGATTTTTATTATTTTGGAGCAAACATGAGAAACATAAACATGTGAGTTATAAGTAACCCGAAAAGCCTCCTTCCTGCTGTCTAGTCACTGTAGTACCAGAAAATTCTGAGCAAACAGCCAAGAGGGCAGCTAATACAAGATGCAACGCCTATGACCACCACGGCATGATATACTTAAATCCGCGATAAGTAGCATGCAGCTCCGCCCAACTGGAGGGAAACTATACCAGGTATGAGAAACATACCCAGCTTCCTGAGGCTCAAGAGGCCATGGAACTTGGAAACAAATCTACCACCACCACTTGCGAGATCCACACAGTTCTTTACTCCTTTCTAAATTTATCCGTATACTCACAGGTAAGTGTAGCCATCACCCCTCACCAATACAGTTTTGCTTTCTCATCAGTGAAGCTTCTCTTTACAGCATACATAGCTCTTACAGCAGACACAAGTACAATGAAGAGATTGTGTAGTGACAAGACCAGCCCCAGTGGATACATCTACGTCGCAATTCTTGCATCTATGTCTCAGTGACGGCGGCAGAAAGTAGGGGCCAAAAAGATTTTTAAGACTCAGAAAATCAAGGAATCTGCTATGAAAAAGTCTCTCCTAGGGTACATGGAGAGGCTCATGGTTCCAGCTGCATATGTAGTAGAGGATGACATTGTCTGGCATCAATAGGTGGGGATGCCCTTGGTCCTGTGAAGGCTGGATTCCCCAGTGTGGAGGAATCCCAGGGTAGTGAGGTGGGAGGAGAGCACCCTCATAGAAGCAGGGGGATGGGATAGGGGATTTCCAGAGGGGAAACTGGGAAAGGGGATAACATTTGAAATATAAATACATAAAATATCCAATAAAAAAGATAAAAGAAATTATTTTATAAGCAAGACTAGAGTGATTACAATCTCTAAAGATGTTTGAAGTAGAAGGGAAAATATTTCACTGGGTCCCACTCAAACAAACAAATATGGGCAATTATAACTGCTGGGAGAGGGAGAATTAGTCTCCTTCATGGATACGCATGTGTACAGATGTGGAAATCATGGAAAGCATCGGAGGGATGGTACTTGGTGGGAGTGGGGCAAGGAAAGGGAAGAGGGAAGTGGCATAATTCCATTTTAATTAAAAGTACATTTTTGAAATGGAACATTACACACTATTAAGCTCTAAATGCATAATTATACTTGTATTTATTTTCTCGATGCTGACTAGGAAAAAGTTGGTGAACTAGGAAAAGATAGGAAACAATTTTATAGATGAAATAAATTCTATTAAAGAAAACCCCCAACAACCAAGGAATTGTTTCCTACCAAGCATTTGCATTGCCTGAGACAAGGCATGACTTGTGTTCCCGAAAACTTTCTATCTACAGTTCATTTCATTAACAGGAGTTTAGCACTTTTTTACCTTTTTTTTTAAGGAAAAACAGACTCGTCTTTAAATATGTATGTATGTATGAATTTATTTATTCATTCATTTATTTGTTTATTTAAGGAATGATTTCATTGTGTAGTGTTGCATGGCTTGGAACTCACTACATAGATCAGACTGACCTCAGACTCATAGAGATTCACCTGTCTGTACCTTCTGAGTGCCAGGATTTAAGGACTGTGCCACAGAACCCAGCTCATCTCCCAGTTAACAATGCAACACATTGTACTTAATTCTAGACTTAGTTTTAAAAATCAGACTGTTCAGTTTAGAGGCAGGTTGGAGGGAGATGGGATTTAAGTTAATGTTGCGTGGTTAATGCTAGGTGAAGGGCCAAGTTTCAAGGTACAGTATCCGTGAACATTTTGGGCCATAGGCGGGATTGGGTTTAGTGTTAGTGATGTAGTTTGGTTAAGGCACTATGTAGACTGGAGACAATATTCTCCTCCGTTCATTCAGTGGAGGCTGGGAAAGCCATGGTTTCCGCATACACATCATATACGTGGGACAAAGTTAATGAAGTCTTTCAGGAGTGCACATTATTAGAGGGAAATTAGAGGTTTCTTAGTTACCTTCCTTCTTTGTCCTTTTACACCCCCCTGCCCTTTCTCTTTCTGTCTTTGTTCCTGCCGATACGGTGCATGCATTTTTCCTACTAACTTATTATTTTGAAGTATATTCATCGAAACCTAATGAGTATAAACTAAACAAAGCTCATATAGCATAAAAGGCAGAAAAGCCTTAGTCTGACTAGGTCACTGAATTCATCCATTTGAGCTTTGCCCCTCATTACTGTAAATTGTTCTCATGGAACCCCAGTGTAACGATCATAGCCCATGGTGCCATCATATCAACTTTCGCTCTTTCTCTTTCCTGCAGCCAACTCCTGCCAATAAGGAATGAGCAGAGAGTTTTAGATGCACACAGTATGTTATGTTTGGTGTCTTTCCACTGTGCAGCATGACAAAGTCTTACAATATCCCCCTCTGTTCCACCTTGATGGAAAAGTCCTCTTCTACCCAGCATAGATACAAAGGGTATGTCATCCTGGGCTGTCAGTCACTCAGAAGTCATGGCCATTAGGTTATTGTCATGAGATCTCAGTACACGCACACACACACACACACACACACACACACACACCACCATCATTAACTAACAATCATCTCCAAAGGAAATAGCACAAGTGATGGAAATTAGGATGAGCCAAAGAATATCTAAGATTACCTCTTTAAGTGAAAGGATGAAAATCCTTGACTTAATAATGGAAGGGAAAGTGAGCACGATGCTGAGACTTTTCATAACGCTCTTCCTCCTGCTCCTCTTCCTCCTCCTTCCCCTCCACCTCCGTTTCTTCTTCATTGTCATCATTGTCAATTGTGCCTGACTATAAGTCCGACACGCAGACAGACAGACACACAGACGACACATGCACACACGCACACACGCATATGCACGAGCAGAAACACACACACACACACACACACACACACACACACACTTTCTGAGGCTTCAAGCATCCATCAGAGGTCACTACTATACTACTATAGGTGATTACGTTTATGTGGAAAAGGAAAAGGTATTGGTTGTCTCTATGTCTAATGACTCACACTAGCAAGGCTCTTTTTTTTTTTTATTGGTTATTTTTTAGTTCATATTTCAAATGTTATCTCCCCTTTCCTGGTTTCCTGTCCATAAGTCCCCCTACCCTTCCCCCTTCTTCTATGAGGGTGCTCCCTCACCCATTCACCCCTTCCCACCTCCCCACCCTGACATTCACCTACACTAGGGTATTAGCTTTGGCAGGACAAGGGCTTCCCCTCCCATTGGTGCCCAACAAGGCCATCCTCTGCTACAGATGCAGCTGGAGCCATGCGTCCCTCCATGTGTACTCTTTGGATGGCGGTTTAGTCCCTGGGAGCTCTGGTTGGTTGGCATTGTTAAAGAAAAAATGTACACTTGTTTTTCACAGCTCTACGAAAATGTAATACACTGAGATTTTTTTCTTGGATGACCTCTCTTTGACCTCCTGGGATGACCGAGGGAAGGAGGACTGAGAGGTAGGTAGGTCTGTTGTGGGTTTCTGCAGCTCCATCATCCTTCTCCAGAGTATAATGTGGAATTAAGGATCATCTCCTAAAGGAGAGAGAGTGTCGACAGGGGACAGGGAGCAGAGGGGATGTGACTGTTGGGAAGACAAAGCCACAGCTCCTCACATGAGACTGGACGTGCAAACTCCTTGATGTTTTAGACATTTGCAGCCGTGTGTTCCCATTCCTCGTCTACACTGCATTTCAGTTTTTCTCTGTCTTTAATTTAAGCTATTACCTCTAGCTTTATCTTCAGGGACACTTGACACATTATATTCCTCATGATACCATTATCTACACTCACTTTAAAAGTCAAGTCATTTTCTTACATTTTTTCTTTTCATTTTATTATCTTACATTGATTTTTTTCTCCCAGGAGGTATTTTATATTTTAACATTTTGGGTTTTTTTTAGTCAATTTCTTATTGATTTTTCATTTTATTTTCATTCACTCCTCTGGTCCACCTTGCTCCTGAGTCTCCACTCTTCCTTTTCTCCGTCATCTTTTACTCTAGAAGAAATGATTTTATAATTACTGATGTAATTTTTTACATGACAATGGTAGTTTTTTTTCCAGAAAATGTGATATATTGTAAAATCAAGTGGGATTTTTATCTATATTTTTAGATAACTATAATTTTAGCTAAATTTTAGGTATATATTTATGTGTAAAATATTTTATGAATTATTTTATGAATCATTTCATACTTGTTTTTCATTCACATTTTGCCTTTCCATATCACTGAGGTTATTTAAAAGCTGCTCTTTCACTCTTTAACAAAATCTTAAAGGTCAACCCATTTATTTTTATTACTTTTCTATTTTTCATTAAATTATTTATTTATTCACTTTATATCCTGATCTCAGTCCCCTCCCACACACCCCAGTCTCCTCCTCCTGATCCCTTGCTCACACAGACTCTCTCCCCATTCCACTTCCCCTTCTCTTCTGAGAGAAGGGAAGTCCTCCCCCGGTGTCACTCCACTGGAGTATCAAGTCACTTCAGTGTTAGGTACATCCTCTCCCACTGAGACCAAACAAGAAACACAGTTAGGGGAATGGGATCCACGGGAATCAACAGATTCAGGGTCAGCCCTTGCACCAGTGGTTGGGAGACCTCCATGAAGACCAAGCTGTGTATCTGCTACCCATGAGCAGGGGGCCTGGGTCCAGCCCATGCTTGGCTCTTTGGTTGGTGGTTCAGTCTCTGCTCTCCCCAACCCCCACAGTGTCCAGGTTAGTTGACTCTGTTGGTCTTTTTGTAGAGTCTCTTATCCCTACAACTCTTCCACACGACTCCTGGAGCTCCATTTAATGTTTGGCTGTGAGTCTCTGCATCTGTTTCCACTAGCTGGTAGGTGGAGCTCTCAGAGGACAGTTATGCTAGGCTCCTGTGTGGAAGCACAACAGAGAACCATTAATATTGTCAGGAACTGGTTCTTGTCGGTGGGATGTGTTTCAAGTCGGGCCAGTCATTGGTTGGGCATTCCCTCTATCTCTGCTCTATCTTTGTTCCTTCCTATCTTGTAGGCATTTAGTTTTAAAGATATAAGACTTGATAATAATTAATGTCTAATTGCTTTGGTGTCATATTCTAGGCTTAGATACATAAAGGCAAACAGAACATCACAGTGTTGAATAAAACATGGAGAAGAATCTCCAAAAATAAGGCTCATTTGTTTTCTGTTGGTGTTATTAAATGCATTTATTAAAACCCTGAACTCTAAAATCAATAGTTTGAGTCTTAGAATATTGAGATAGAATATATATATATATATATATATATATATATATATATATATATATATATGGAAGAAGTTATGATTTCAAATATGTTGGGGTATAGGTGATCACAGTTTCTTTCTAAAGCACAAATCCTGACCCAGATGTTAGAAAACTGCAGGTGTGAGATAAGACCCAGTCCCCTGGACTGGTCTCCAGGAAAAAAAGACACAGGGATTGAGAAGTATAGAAGGAAGAACTCAGATAAGGGGGCCAAAGAGACTGTTTGCTTAAGCTCTGTTTGCAGTGAGATCTCTAGTAGCTAGATAAACAGTATATCAACAGAAGTGGGAAAAATAAAAAGCACTCAATCTTGCAGTGAACACAGAACCTCGTCTCTGTTTAACCATACCCTCCTTCCCAGGTTCCCGTGGTGCCCACAGCTGTGCCGGCCATGGCGCAGGTGAAATTAATTTGTTTGAAATTTGAAAATGGAGACATAGATTACCCATCTCAATTGTACATTGAATCATTTTCACCTTTTATAAAAATAAGGAAGATTTCTAGGTGATTTTTTGTTATTATTTCAACAGAGTGGATTGTAATATGAGAATGCATATGTAAACAAGTGCACTCTTTTACTATATCTAGTGTGAAATGTCATCATCTTTTAAAGTCAATGGTTACTTAGCAACCATTGTGTAGAGATTCATCTTAGATTAAACCCTCTCATCTCATCCCCGAGGGATGCTTGTGTCACACAGGTTTTTAGAAAGGAGGCAAAACAAAAGGGTGATCCTAAGGGAGGTGAAATATGCCATCCTGGAAGGGAACCCATTAAGCTCAGGAAGTAAACCCGATAAAGGCTCCAGGAAGTCCCTGAAGCAAACCAGATACATTAAGTCTCTTTCTCCACAAGCATTCACAAGACCTTAGCACTGTTGAGAGAAACTCTCAGACCAACCAGGCTGTCTGAAGGAAACAGCTTAACTAAAGCAGCCCAGCAGAAGCAGACACCTATTGAGCTTCCTGGAAGAGGCTCGGCCAACTTTCCATTCAGCGGCTGGTAAGTCATGTCCCCTGCTCCAGGTTTGCAGTTTTTACCAGCAGCTGTCTATGCTGGGATGGGTTTTTGGTGATGCAGCTGCGTTTCAGTCATTTCTGCCCCCGTAACTAACCCTTCATCAGCATTCCTCTAACGAAGCCCAGTGAAACTCATGGGCTCACCCAGTTCGTTTTCGGTAATGTCCTTTCTCCATGCTGTCATAGTTTCTCTGTCTAAGGTGAGTGGAGGTTGTTCTTGTCTCCCCAGAAACTGCCACACAAGAGCGGCGTGATTTTAGAAAAGATAAACTTGCAAACAAGCTATATTTCCAGTGCATCCTAAGGTGAAAGCAGTGTCATGCGCATTACAAGGTGAAGGAATAGGTAAACAGTGCTTGTGAATGTCGAAAGGACACGATAGTCTGACGCTTGGAATGAGAAGGAGAAAATAGTTTTCTTTCTTATTTGTATTATCTGAAGAATTGCAGGTAGCAGAATTTGTGTGTGTGTGTGTGTGTGTGTGTGTGTGTGTGTGTGTGTGTGTGTGTGTGTGTCCAAGCTTCCGTAGCCACTTTTGAGTTTTCGCTTACCTCATCTGTCATCACTTCCTTGCTGTCCAATCTCTGGTATTAATATTTCATTTTTATCTATTGAATTCCCCAGTGTGTGTGTGTGTGTGTGTGTGTGTGTGTGTGTGTGTGTACATGCGCATGCGTGAATATGTACTCAAGATGTCTAAGTTCTCTAAGATTGGCCATCCTGCTGTGTTTTACTCTGACTACTTCATCTCTGGCCTCCTCACGATGTATCTGACATCTCAAGGTCAATGAGGATATATTTTTGAGAGTTGATGCTTCTATTATCAAGAAAACTCTAAACAACAGGCTCTCTCCATAGCAATTTCATGAAGGATGGATGAATATTCTTAACATTATTGGGATTTACTTTGTATACACTCATCAGAGGAATACCACCGAAATTAGATCTCAGCAGAACAACGGGATGCAAGCTGTGAGCTGAAATATCTTTTATTGATAAAATGATTTTCCACACGTTTCCAAAGGAAACCAGTTCTTGTGACGTTGCTTTTGTTAACCAAAAGCTTCTAACGATTTTCTTCAGTTCTCCAACTTGAACACAGATCATCTTTCCTTGTACTTATGATTAGCGTTGCAGTTTTAATTATCATACTGATGAGGAAAATGGCCATTAAAAGTACAACATATTTAGCTCTTGTACTGTATTTGGAACCAAGGATGAACTCATGACATTTAGAGATTGCCTACAGAAAATGAAGCCAATTTTATTTCCAATGAAGAAATTTAAAAAAGTTTTATTTGTAAATAGTTATCAATAGGAAAACTAAACACAAAGCAACAAATTGTTATCTAAGGGGCATAAATTTGTGTTGAAAGTAACAACTTTTGAAGCAATAGCGAAAAAAAGCTTAAAACTATTTTTGTGGAAGTAAAATAGAAACTTCAAACTTTAGTACTTTGTAAAACATGCTATTTAAAACTACTATTAATTACATGGACATTTTTAAAGTGTTTGAAAAACAGAAAGATATATATACACATATGAGAAATGTATATGTAATGACACATATGCAATATATAGAAATATTAAATATGTTAAAACTTGAATAAATTTATTTAATGTATAACAAAGTAATTCTCTAACTTAAATGTACCTGATATATCTCTAGGCTTATAAACCTTACTCTATATTTTGCATATTTTGGAGGAATAATATTAGCAAATTCTGAAAATTTGTAGCCAACCATTTATCTACAGTGGATTAGATAGAGCTTTCCGGGATCTTATTATTTCTTTATAACACATAAAAAATTAAATATTTTGGGATGTAAATTGCATTTCTAAAATTTTGATATGAACATATCCTTAGACATTTTTTAGATTTATCATTTTGAGTTACTCTTCTAGTGTTTTCACATTTTAAAAAATATTGTTGAAAAACTTCAATGCTTTCCAAATTTCTTGTAATCTCAATATGTGACCAATGACTCCTGAAATTTATGACATAATAAATCAGAGCTACTAAGAATGACTCAGAGTATGGCTTTCATAGTCCTTTGGTGGTGACACCCCTTTAATTTTCATCTCACCACTTCAGTTATTTCTATGACATAACTGATTAACTACATTTACTTTGCAAGAGCTGTGTGTGTGTGTGTGTGTGTGTGTGTGTGTGTGTGTGTGTGTATAGATTTTGTTTAATGGTTCAAAAGACATGGTAAAATGAAATGACTCCACTTTAATTTTGCAGAGCTGACTTGTTATGTAGAAAATGTAGAAAGAGATTTTGCACGGCTAATTCTATTTTGCAATGAAATTTGCTCACCATCCCAGACAGCAAACATCTCCCTTTCTGGTGTAACGTTGTATAATGAAACATATGCAGATTGTCTGCTACATAATAGAGTGTGCTAAAGTCCACAGGTGTAACTATACATTAGTTGTGATATCAGAATATTACTTCAAAATTAATACCAAGAAGAATTTCAGAGTTCTGATACCTTTAACTCCTTTTATTTCCTCTGTCTTTCCTAATGGTCCTTTTGTTACATCGCTTTGTTTTCTAGTCTAATTTCAATTCAAAATAGGTCTTACATTCTTCCGTTGGTAAATTCTGGTACAATCAACTTTCATTTAATGTGAAAGCACTTTTTCTCTTTCTAGCAGCTGCCACCTAACACTTGGGGTTACATCTTTACTTATCTTATGGCAACAATTTCCCTCTTCACTGGACTAAGTAAGATCCAAAACAAAATGTAAATTCCAAAGTCTCTATACATTTGGAATTCTGATATAAGAGTTGAAACATGGGCCTTGAAACTGGATTTCTGATGTGCATTTAGCTTTGGTTTTCTGGCTGTTTTTACAAGTACATGGTTCAAGTTGACTCTTTTCAAGTCTTCAGTAAACATAAAAGGAGGAGAAGAGTGCTGCTTAAAAGCAGCATCTGTGCAGAGAGAGTTTGCATGGAGGAAAGTCAAGAATCGAAAGCCATCAAGTGAGCAGTAAAAGAATGGATTACAGAAAGCAGAGAGGAGACTAGGTAGAGATTTCTCCATAAAGAAACCAGTCTGTATCCCTAGCCACAGCAACCTAGCTGCTAGTGCTGAGCTAGGGTCCATCAAGCAATTGTGGTGAAGAACTTCAAGTGAGTGCAAGCCAAGAAGAGGTCCTTCACAATGCTAAGAGCTGATCAAAGGTTGAGTCCAGTGAGCATGACAGGAGAGGAAAGAGGAAGGTAGCAACCAAAAGAAAAGACACCAGGGCAGTAGTCATGGGGTATGAGATTGAACAGAACAAAACAAAACACCCAAACACTGTCATTGCCCAATTGAGACAGAGATTGGAACCCTAGGAAAAACATGGCAGACTGTGGAATGAGAGGAAGTTTCCTGTTTAGAGCAGCTGCCCCCAGGCTGAATATCTGGAGCCATTCGGAGACTGAAGTGGAGAGATTCTCAGCACTCCATGCCAACTAGATGATAAGTAGCCTTCCTTTATACAGATGGTCAACTTAGCAAGAAAGAAATCATGGAAGCAATACTTTTTCACAGTTGCCTAAAAATATTTTGTCATAACTCTAATCAGGCAAGAGAAAGAATTATATAATGAAAACTTTAATACATGTGAGGAAAGAAATCAAACAAGACATCAAAAGAGAGAAAGACTTCCCACGTTTGTAGTTTGGCAGGATTAAAATTTTGAAATAACTATCTTACAAAAAGAACCCCAAAAAACAAAAAAACAAACAAACAAAAAAAATCCTTCATAGTCGGTGTACTACTTATAAATCTCTCAACACAGTTCTATATAGAAATCTAAAAAAAAAGAACTTTTATGTATTATTTGGAAACACACACACACACAATATAAGATAGATGACATAACCTTGAATAATAAAAGAACTACTGGGAGTATCACCATCCCATGTTCCAAATAATGCTATAGAGCTATAGCAATTTAAAAAATAACATTGTATGTTTATAAAACAGGCACATTGATTAGTGGTGTAGAATTTAAGTCCCAGACTTCATAAGTCCATACATTTATGAACACCTAATTTTTGAAAAAGAAGCCAAGGACACAAAACAAAACAACACGCTGGAGAAACACTAACATCTTCAACAAATAGTCCTTGTCATAATGCATGCTACATGTAGAAGATTGAAAATACAGTCATATTTATCACCCCGAACAAAACACAATTCTAAGTGGATCCAGGACATCAACACAAGACCAGAATCCCTAAATCTGATAGAAGAGAAAGTGGTGAAATAGATTTGCACTTATTGGCACTAGGAACAGACTTTCTGAACATAGTGAGATTGGTCCATTAAGACCAATAATTAAAATGTACAACTTTATGTAGCTAAAAAGCTTCCATGCGACAAAGGACTGAATCAACAAATCACTGAAGCAACATGGCAGCCTATACATTGGGGAAAAACCTTTACCAGTTATACCTCTGGCACAAGATTAGAATCTGGAATACAAAGGACTCAAAAAAAAATCTGAACATTAAGAAAATAAATTATACCCAATTAAAAATAGGGTGTAGAAGCTAAGCCATTGTGGTGCACACCTTAATTTGAGCACTTAAAAGGCAGAAGCAGGCAGATCTCTGTGGGTTCAAGAAGTCTGGTATGCATAGTGAGTTCTAGATCAGCCAGAGATACATACAGTAACCCTGAGTCAAAAACAACCAAGCAAATGAACAAAGAAAAACTATAGAAATAAACAGATCTCTTAAAGAATGAAGCACAAACATCTGGGATACACAAACATCTGGGGAAATATCCAATATCCTTAGCCATCAGGGAACTGTAAATTACAACTATGTTGAGATTTCACCTTACCCTAGTCAGAATGATCAAGATCAATATAACACGAGAGCACTGTGTGCTAGTGAGGTTTCAAGAAAGGGGAATACTTATTCATTGCTAGTGAGAGTGCAAACTGGTACTGTCACATAGGAAATTAATGTCCAGTTTCCTCAATAAGCTGAAAATTGATCTTCCAAAGATACAGGTATGACATTCTATGGTATATACCCAAGACTCTGAGTCTACTACAGAGATACATGTTCATCCACAGTCATTGCTACTCTATTTATAATAGCCAGAACTTGGAAACCCTTACTGGGTGTACATTGATATGCCTGTCTTTGATCAGCATCTCTGAATCCTTATCAGCGAAGCTTCTTCTTGCAGTAGACGGTTAATTAACAGAGACCCAAAACTAGACAATGCAGAGAGTAAAAGACTTCTGGAGCACTCTGTCTAAGTAGGATGTCTGTATCATACTCTTCCCCTCGAAACTCAGGAATCCAGGTGAAGAGGAGGCAGACAGATTATAAAAGCCAGAGGTTGGAAGGCAACTCCAAGGAAACTGTGTTTTATAGACAGAAAAGTGCTGATGAACGTATAAATTAAAGAAACCCTGATAACATGCACAAGACTTGTCCAAGTTCAGAGCAGTCTGGGGAAAAAATCTCAGCCTGGAGAAGGGAAGTTAATACAATGCCTCATCCCTAACAGAAGGTCTTTGCGATTGATAGTCACGTGGAAATGAAAACCTCAGTTTTCTGGTGTGACTTAGCATGTAGCAAGCACACTCCAGGTAAGGCATGGTCAGGGGTAGCTGTCCAGCACAAAATGGACTTCACGGTTTCTCTTGTGCATGTGTGTGTGTGTGTGTGTGTGTGTGTGTGTGTGTGTGTGTGTGTGTGTGTGTGTTTCTGTGTGTGATGTGTTTTTGTTCTTGTTTTGTTGTTGTTTTAACAAGGAGGAAGGATATGAAGTAGGTGAAGGGAGCAGGGGTGGAAGGCATCTGGGATCGTTCATGGAAAGGAAAGAAGACCATCAAAAATACAGTGTATGAAATTTTCAAAATGAAAACAGAAAGAGACAAAAAAGAACCAACGCTCTATTGTCTGAAGAAGTGCATACAAGTAAGAAAGATATCCCCAAACTGGGAATCAAAGACTGGAAACGATCTATGAAGTAAAAAGAAACTCTGAACAAGTTGGCAACTTTAATGTTATATGTGGTAAAGTAGACTTTAACCACCAAACTAATCAAAAGACCCACAGAGAACAACTACATATTAGTAAAAAGAAAAAAACGTAAAGAATATATTACACTTATATATTATATATTACATTATAAACATTTATGCAACAAATTCTTTGCTATCAGTTTCATAAAACAAATGATAAAATGGAACCAAATCATAGCCCTCACAGTTCCTAACACAATAGCAGAAGAATTCAGATTTCCTTCACACCCAGATATGCCTTAAAGAACTGAAGTCAGAAAAGAATTCTGAAGGCTGATTTACAGCATAGATCAACTGTATATAATATAAATCTACAAAATCTTCTGCTTCACAGAAGAATGAATATTCTTTTTCATGCTACATGAATCTTCTCTAAAATTGAGTGTTTTATAGGCTACAAAGCAAGACTTAACAAATACCAAAAGTAAATTGAAATAATTGTAACTATCAATCAGGTCATTACAGAATAAAACTGGAAGTCAGCGGTAAGGGTAACTTCAGAAACTAAAAGGGTACTTGATATAATTTGAGATTAACCAGTATACTTTTGAATTAAAAGCATGCTATTAAAGAATACAGAAAAGACATTTTTAAAAAAAATTCCTGGAACCAAATGAAAGTGATAGAAAAAGCTACCAGAGCTTCTGGAATATAACCAAAGCAGGACTAATGCAAACTTTATAGTTATCAGTCTTCCCAATAAAACAAACAAAATAATCAGAGAGATCTAATTACCTAATGAAGTATCTCAAGGTTCCACAAAACCAAGAAGGGCTTGGCAGGTGAGGACACTTGCCACAGAGCAGGACTACCTGAATTTGATTCCCACGACCCACATTGTAGAAAAGAACTGACTCCCACAAACTGTCCTCTGACTTCCACATAGGCTAAGATACTCATGCACCCATACACAAACAAATAAAATAAGCACACTAAGTAAATATAAAATATTTTTAAAAGGATTCAACCTCCTTAGCCATGAGAAAAATGCAGATTACAACTACCTTTAGAGTCTATCTCACCCCAGTCAAGACTCCCATTACCAAGGAAACCACCCTTGTGGAGAATGTGGAGAAAGAGGAACCTTTATTTATTTATTGCTAATGAGAGTGTAACCTGATGCAGCCACTATGAGAATCGGTGGTTACATTTCTCAAAAAAGAATTAATACAACCCAGTTATGCTACTCCTGAGTATATACTCAATGGATCTATATTGTATCAGAGATACTTATACTCCTATTTTTTTCATTGTTCTCTATTTGTAATAGCAAGAAACGGTAATCAGTAGAAGAAAGAAAAATGAAAATGTGCTCTGTATAAATGATAGAGTTCTATTCATCCTTATAAGAACAAAACTTTGGCAAAAGCAAATAGAAAAGGAAAATAAATGTACTTGTGGCAGTCAGTGTTGTTATAGGTCATGACATCAGAAAAAAAAACAACCAAACAACAAACAAACAAAAACTCATCTCGGTTTCTCTTTCTGTTGCTATGGAAATATCCTGACAAAAGCAGCACATGAGAGAAAAGATAACTTGGCTCTCAGTTCAAGGTTAAAGTTCATCAGGACCAGGAAATCAGCCACAGAAGCTTAGGGAAGCTGATGACATTTCACTCTCATCAAGAGCAGAGCAAACTGAATTAATGCATCATGTAGCGCTCAGCTTGTCATCTCCATTTTATGCAGTCTAGGATCCCTACCCAGGAAACAGTCCTGCCCACAATTAAGCTTCTCACACAACGGAAGGATTAATACAACCCCTCATTGACTTTCTCAGAGGCTAATCTTCATCTAGATAATTCCTCACAGGCATGACTTCTGGATGTTGAGTGACAATTACAACTAACCATTGTAGGCATATAAGGGGTGGGGTGTGAGGGAAGGAGTCAAGAATGGTAATAGAACACAAGTGAATGAAATGCTGAGGAGATACTGGAGATAAAAGTGGATAAGCAGAGGGAGGGGCTGAAGGAATATGGAAGAGAGTGGTGCTATAGAGGAGAATCAACCAGAACATAGTAGAACATG
Organism: Rattus norvegicus; assembly: GCF_021556685.1. NCBI lineage: Eukaryota > Metazoa > Chordata > Mammalia > Rodentia > Muridae > Rattus > Rattus norvegicus. The sequence goes on from NC_141541.1 coordinate 84,787,680, forward strand.
AATATAGAGTTGAGGGATTCCATCAAATGAAAATCCCAGTGCCAGGTTAAGATACCTCTGTATGAGTTGGTGGTCAGGTATGCCCTTGTCATCCAAACAGCAAAGAGTATTACCACTGCTCTTGGTTGCTCACCCAAACTGGATGGCAAGATCCTACTGTTGAAGAGATCGCAAACCTTTGTTGCAAGAGATAGGGAGACCAAGCTGGAGCTGAACTGGAAGCTTCATATCTACTAGTTGGCCTTCGTACTGCTGCTGATGTTATATGACAGCCAGGGTAGAAAAGTAACTAACAATGTTACTCATTGGCACATCTAGAGTGCTACAGAATGGACCTACCAGGCAAGTTCTACCCATTGCTACAGCAATGGGATTAAGCAACCACTCCCTGCTTTGATTTGAGACCTGGTTCTTAAGAGAGAATTCATGCCTTGTAGTAGAAACTCAAATATTCATGACTGGGGAGGTTGTAGACACTAAGAATTACTTACTACTGTTCCATTGTAAAAATGGACATGTGTTACACTGCCTTCTAAATGTTGATATTTACACCCTTAGATAAGTGTTACTCTCAGGCTTGATCAGAGAAAATCCTTTTGGCAACAGTGTATGTAAATGAAAACTCTTGGCTGCTCAGTGAGCTGAGAATAAATGACTGTTGAGTGTTCAGCTCTAAATGGGACACCTTTCAGGGATCAGTACACATTACGGGAGAGGGAACAGAAAGCTTATAAGAAGCAGATGATGGGAAGGAAGAGTGTGAAGTGTTGTATTCCTGGTATGGCAGGCACTACAATTATTAACTCATGGCAGCTGTGTTTCTCTGCACCCGGCTTCTCAATGTTCAGTCAGAGCTAGTGGAGAGGATCATGGGGCCATACCCGCCCTGGAGAACTGGATACTGGAAGGAGTGTTGCTGACTTCAGTGATACAGTTATTGGTGAGCCCCATGCTTCTGGGGACGATAGATCCACACATGTACATATGACAGCCTTGATTTACCTGTGTTATAAAACAAACCCGAATGACATGGAAGACGGAAGTGGACTTGTAGGAAGGAGTGGATGGAGAGAATGAGAGTAAATGAGAACATAAGTTGCACGAGTAATCATAATGCATGCATGAAATTCTCAATGAGTACTTGTTATTAAAAAACAAGAAAGAAAACCACAAAAGTGCTGTTACCCTTGTACGTTAACAATGATTTTAAAAGCAACTCAACATATTTATTTACTTTATGTATTTTTTTACAATTCAGCATACATAACAAAATAAAATATATACATATGTGTAGTGGCTATTCATAGTTGTCAACCTGACTATATCTGGAATGAACTATAATCCAGAATTGGAAGGCTCTGCTGTGAATCCTGATCTTGAGGCTGGGAGATACAAGTTTCTGACCTGGATCTTGGCATGGAGAGCTTGAGGCATAGTGGCTATGAATCCCAGGAGACTAAGGCAAGATCTCTGAGTTCAAGGTCATCTGGGACAAAGCAAATCCCAGATCCAGGTGTGGAGGCACACACTTGTAATCTGGGACACACCTTCTGCTGGAGACCTACATAAGGACATTGGAAGAAGGAAGATTCTCTCTTCTTCGCCTGCCTGCCCTGTGGGACTGAGCCACCGCTAGGTCCTTGGACCTCCATTCACAGCCGCTGCTGACCATTGGTGGGGAGTTGGACTACAGACTGTAAGTATCAACCAATTCCCTTACTATATAGAGACTACCCATAAGCTCTGTGACTCTAGAGAACCCTGACTAATACAACATATGGAATAAAAAATATATACATTATACAACCACAATAAAAGAAAATAGAGTACAAACGTACTGTGCATAGTATGTGAGATGTGAGACTCATTTGAAGCTAGATGACCCCATGCTGGCATTCCTCTAGCAGTGATGACTCCAGCCCTTATTGCCAAGTTCCTCCTCCTCCGCCTCTTCCTCCTCCTCCTCCCTCTTCTCCTCCTCCTTTTCCCACCATACCTTATTTTCTTTGCAGATTTTCTGTCTACATTAATGAAAAGATGAAGATAGTGACATGCTTTTTTTTTTTTTTTGGCTAAAACCGTATATTTACTGTTAAGTGCATTCTTATTTAACTCTTGTACTCCTCATGTCTGATGAGCTGCCAACACCCAGCTCTATAGTATCTTTGTATTCTTTCTTTGTATTCCTATTTATCTGCTAGTGAACTTTATCCTATAATTATTGTCCTGTGGAATCCAGAACAGGCTCGCCAGTGTCTGCTCTCTCACATCTTCACTCTTACCCTGCTCCAAGTTGATCTTCCTTCTGAACTCTCACGTGTGACAACAAAGTCATTTAAACACTAGTCTACGGGATGTTTAGAATTGCAATGTTAGAATGTTACGGGATTGTTGGCAGTCTTTTCCTTTGATGAGTATGTAGTATCCTTCTCTATCTCTCCTGATTAGGTTAGGTTTGAAGTCTATTTTGTCATATGTTAAAATGGTGGTTTTGTTCTTTCAATCTACCATTACCCAATGCTACAAAAATTACAAAATAAGGACCTACAAAACAACAAAGGAAGAAATTCAAAGAATCAAAACAATATTATGTTAAATTTGTCAGGAAGCATGTAAAACGAAGGCTTTGTTAGGATTTCTACATCACTTTTTGGCAAGGTTTGTGTACAATTATTATGTATTTTCAATATACTTCAATTTATTACTTTATCTGCTTTACTGGGATGTTTTGTACTCTCAGAATGTTTCAAAATTATACCCACATGTCAACAAATGGAACATTGCACATTCCCTTTTTAATGAAGGCTCTGACCCCAAGTCAGATTTGCTGTTCCCTCTGACTTTAGGTTTCCCTCTTCAATTATGACCACACTGTAGTCTGTTATTTACAACGTAGACTCAAACATACAATTAGAAATTCCTTGTAAGTAAGGGTCATATCTCATTAGCGTCTCTATTTCCTCTACAGAATGAAATAAAAGCGATTGCATGTTGTGGGCGTTTAATAAATATTTGCTGAATGAAATAAGGAAGGGAAATAGCTTCAAATTAAATAATCCTAGAAAATTACCATGTTGCTCCAAGCCATTGTGAATTTTTCCGTTTGCCTTTCCCTTCTCCACAAGACCGAGTCTTCTATAAAGCTTTGCTGCTTTTGTTTCTTCTTGGATGGTAAAGATATCTCTTATAACTTAGCACGCACAATCTTTAGAGAGTTCCTTTGTTGCTGAGGACACTTGTTGTAAGAAGTCCTTTTACCAAGAGGGAAAAATAGCATCTCTGTCTTACTTGTCTTCTGTACCTTGTGTCTTTCCCGCCTCATTCCCTCTAGCATCTGTGATCAGCTACTCGGGCAATTAGAGATCATGGAGCCCATGGTGATTGTGGAATTCAAAACCTCTTAAGTTAATACTACGAGAAAATGCACATAACAGTCTGTGTGTTCTGTAAAGTCCACACGCTTTCAACTTGTATAGACTAACATATGTGTACTGCGAATAAAAATAAGATAACAGAATGAAGACATTAGTCACTGTTTAGGAATGAGAAGCTATTCAGAAAGCTAACACAGCCCGGACTCTCTAATGCTGAGTGTTGCCGTTTAGGGAAGGAGGGACAATAGCTCTGTGGTCCTTGTTACTCAAGGGCTGACTAAGTTGGACTATTACAAATACTTTGTTGAGGAATTATATAGTTAAGGCAATATAATAGCTCCCCAAAGCGAATTCTTTAAATTGTACTCTAGTTCACTGCTAACAATGAACATTGTTGAGAAGCTTGCTTTGATTGATTGATATGTTAGACTTAGTGACATTACCCTTCTTGGTACAAAACTGTTGCTTGTCATTTTTCAAAAGTATGCTACCTCTTTGCCTGCTGCCACCACCCATGCTCTGCCCTCTCCTGGTTCTTCTTGCTCCAACTGCTTAGCCCAGGAATACTAATCCCCAACCCCCAAACCCGGATATCCAGGAGCTGCTGTCTGCATTCCACTGCCCCCTCTTGGCTAGGCTAGTTTTTTTGTTTGTTTGTTTTGTTTTGTTTTGTTTTAGCTTTTATTGGATATTTTTTATTTACATTTCAAATGTTATCCCCTTTCCCGGTTTCCCCTCCAGAAACCTGCTATCCCATCTCCTTTCCCCCTGCTTCTATGAGTGTGCTCCCTCACCCACTCCCTCCCTTCTCCCTGCCCTGACATTCTCCTACACCGGGAAGAGCCTTCACAGGGCCAAGGGCCTCCCCTCCCATTGGTGCCCAACAAGGCCATCCTCTGCTACATATGCAGCAGGAGCCATGGGTCTGTCCATGTGTATATTCTTTGAATGGTGATTTTGTCTCTGGGAGGTCTGGTTGGTTGGTATTGTTGTTCCTATGGAGTTGCAAACCCCTTCAGCTCCTTCAAACCTTTCTCTAACTCCTCCATTGGGGACCCTGTTCTCAGTTTAATGGTTGGCCATGAGCAGCATCTGCCTCTGTATTTGTCAGGCTCTGGCAGAGTTAGTTTTGTTAGTCTGCCATCCACAGCCGCGTCTTCTCCATTTTCTCCTGCCCACCTTAGCTCTGTGGAACACAAACACTAGACTGCTTTATTATTTTAAAACTTGCCAGATAACACAATTGCTGGGCACAGAAATCTCTAAACCTGAACTTATCTGCTAACCTATATTAGCCATCCGCTGGAGACAGAGGTCACAGGTTCTGGTTGTCCTAAGACCTTACATGGCAATTCTGTCCGTCTCATTCCAAAGCCTGATCTGAAATCCTTCTCTCTCGCAACCTATTAGAGAATTAGCACCTCCCTCTACACAAAACTGTATCATGTATTAAAAAACTTTTTTGATTAAAATTTCTGAAAATTAAGAACCAGAGCCAGTGAGTTATTTTTGTTCCTCTCATTCTCTATTAAATTAAGTTTTTGGAACCATCAGCGATTATCAACATTCATCTAACTTTGCTAGAAGTGAATTTATTTCTTTTCTTCCCTTTCTTTTCCGTTTTCTTTATCAGAGTACTTTGTACTCTGTGGCTGATTCACTTCTCCAGTTTCCCTCCCTCCCTTCCTCCCTTCTTTCCTTCCTTCCTTCCTTCTTTCCTTCCTTCCTTCCTCCATTTTTTTTACACAGTAAAAAGTTCACAGTTAGTATGATTTACTTGTATCTTATGGAAAGTCCAAGTTGAGCCTCTGTTGGCATGCTTGAAACACCTCGTTCTCAGGTAAAGACGTGCTTGCCTAACAGAACTTTAGAGTCATGGTGACATTCGGGATCCGCTCTCATCCTGCAGTCAGAACATGAAAATCAAGTGTACCCGGAGATTCATAAAGGCAACTAGGGATTGTTTTGAAACAAAGATAGTTGAAGTAAAGGTTTTGTACATTATGTAGCCACAGATATTGCAGAAATATAGAATATTATCTAGTAAGTGCTTGGTGTACTGTCCTTGAAAAAAAAACTTGACCTATATTGCAGCTCAAAGTTTCCTAGAGGAGGAAAATGGTTTCCTGGTATGAGCCCGTGAGTGATGCTGAAGGGCTTGAGCTGTGGGGAGAGAGGTCTTAAATGGTCCTATCAATTATTGCTTTAGTAATTATAACATAATTCTTTTGAGATGTACATGTTCTTTAAAAGCAAAACAAAGTGGGGCTGAAATGCCTTTTAGTGATACAGTTTACACTGGATCATAGATGGGGATCCAAGTTCAGTCCTAGTACCAAATAGGCATACACATATGCACACATACATACATGCATGCATACATATACATACATACACACATATGTAAATAAGCAAATAAATAAATACAATGTATTCATCTCTATGCATTTATCTTTTCTGCTAGTAAAAATGTTTTTTAATTTTTTGAGAATTTCATACATTAGTTTATTAACACATTCATTCCTCTCCTCCAACTTCATCGAGACCTACTGCCCATTCTATAATATCCCAACTATGGGTCTCAGATGATTTTTAAAAATAAATCCATGAAGTCCAATTAGTGCTGCTTATGTACTCTTGTGTGTAAGACCATGTATTGGAATGTGGTCAACTTTCCTGGGCCTATCCTTTTACAGAAATTCACTGCACTCTTTCCTTATGTTTATCATTACTAATAGCTCATTAGTGAGGGACTTTATAGTCGGAAGACTCAGCTGGATGAGACTGATTATTTTTATCCTGAAGAAGCATGACTTACACCTGTCATCACTATGAAAGCCATCCAGAAGGGATGACTCTCTAGGTCAGGCCCAGCTTGATTTCTCCATGTTCCGTGACTCAAGTGTGTGGTACCAAGTTCTGGTTTTCTACTTTCTTAAAGGCCAACTTATTAATACTGGTACTAATTAAAAATATCCTCTTGAGTTTGGGAAATTCAAGACACTGACAATTTAGAGAAGGGCATTACAATTGTATAAGAATATCCTGGTTATTTATTTTTGTGTCCATGTAGATGTGTATCTGTGTTGTATATGGTTGTGAGCTTGGCCCCATGTGCTCTCTGAGACTAAGAGACAACTTGTGGGAGCCAGTTCTCTCCTGCCATGTCACTAGTCTCGTCCTCTACCCACTGAGCCTGCTTGGGATACTCCAGTGCTAATCACTGTTGTGTTTTTATTATGAACCAAGGAAAGCAAAAGTTTTAAAACTACTCATGCTTGGGGTTGGGGATTTAGCTCAGTGGTAGAGCGCTTGCCTAGCAAGCACAAGGCCCTGGGTTCGGTCCCCAGCTCCAAAAAAAAAAAAAAAGAACCAAAAAAAAAAAAAGAGAAAAAAACAAACAAACAAAAAAACTACTCATGCTTTCAGAAATTTTAAAGCACATAGCGTTGCCAACCTAGAGAGAAACATTCGTTAAAACTCCTGGATCTTAGGCCCGATGCACAGGCTGTTCTTGACCCATGCCTCATCATAACCCAGACTTATCTCCAGTCTTTCCTTACCTGTGGTTACTTGAGCATTACCAGTTGGTAACATTCTTTTTGTAGTTCATGTCTTTTTGATTTTATGTTTTTCTCTGGTTAGAATATCCTTACCCAATTTTTGTTACCCAGGATACTTGAATTCACCCATTAATACTCAGGTTAGGAATCTTCTTTTTCTGTCTTTACCTGTGGTTCTTTGAATAAAATGACCCCCATAGGCCCGTAGGGAGTGGCACTACTCAGGGGTGTGGCCTTGTTGGTGGAGGTGTGGCCTTGTTGGTGGAGGTGTGGCCTTGTTGGTGGAGGTGTGGCTTTGTTGGAGGAGGTGTGGCTTTGTTGGAGGAGGTGTGGCTTTGTTGGAGGAGGTGTGGCCTTGTTGGAGGAGGTGTGGCTTTGTTGGTGGAGGTGTGGCCTTGTTGGAGGAGGTGTGGCTTTGTTGGTGGAGGTGTGGCCTTGTTGGTGGAGGTGTGGCTTTGTTGGAGGAGGTGTGGCTTTGTTGGAGGAGTTGTGGCTTTGTTGGTGGAGGTGTGGCCTTGTTGGTGGAGGTGTGGCTTTGTTGGAGGAGGTGTCTCACTAAGGGGTAGGTAGGCTGTGAAGTCTGAAAACCTCAAGCCAGGTCAGCATGCCACAGTCTTCCTTCTGCTGCCTGTCAATCCAGATGTAAAACTCTCAGTTTTCCCCAGCACGGGGTCTCTCCCTGCTTCCCTGCTTCCAGATGTGGTGATAATGGACTAAGCTTCTCTGAACCGTAAGCCATTCCTAATCAAATGTTTTTTCTTTATAAGATTTGCCATAGGCATGACGTCTTTTCATAGCAATAGAACACTAAGACACTACCTAGTCATACAAAGGAGCTTATGACCTTCTCACATGTTTCTGTTACTTTATGTGTACTCCTCCACCATAGCTCTTGCCACATTATAGTGAGACAGTTGTATGTCTGTCTCTTCTGGGGTACATGCCCTTCTCATTTTTTCTTTGTCCTCTCAGGTTTAGTACAGTGACTGGCATAAAACTTCTCAACATTTTTAGCTAGCTCTATTGTTAGAGATATAAAACTAATAATATCTGTAGATCAGCTTATCTTAATGGTATGCTGCTGGGTACTGAATTCCTCTCATTTCCCTTATTCTGACTTTATGCAAATTAAAACACCATTTAGGATCATACCTTTGCTGTGAGAGAGATGCACGTCTCCCAACCTCCTTTGCAACTAGGTTGATAAAATATAATGCTGTTAGTGGAAGCCCAATAATTATGAGCATGTTTGTCACTTTGTCACATCATATTTTGGTTAAAGAATCTGTATTTTTTTTAAATTTTGAGTTCATTCTTATCCTACCATGGATACTTTAAGATACACACATCAGCTTACCTGAAAACCTAATGGCCTAAGATAACCAGAGTGTATTCAGAATTTCAGAGGGCCAGGTATTGGTGTAGAGCTTGGATGGACGACTCTGTTTTCTGAGTCTGTCATTGTCTCTCAAATGGTCCCTGTCAGGAATGAGGGATCTTGCTGTCAAATTCACACATGAAGAAGTTGTTAACAGTTTTTATTTTCTCTCTGGATTGTGGAAGGAGTTCAGATATACCCTGAGTGGGCTTCCCTCAGAGGAAAAAAAATATGCATGCAAGGAAGAAAATATGCTTTCTAGCTAAAGCTTTTAATCATTTAAAATGTAATCATGGGTCTGGCGTGCTCTCACATTTCCTATTTGCTGGTGTCATCCAAACAACAACAAAGATGAGGTGAATTTTGAAGAGACAAAGTATGAACAGCAGGAAGCAAAGATATTAAAAGCTGTACTGGAAGCTGGTTACCATAGATATCAGGTGTTGTGGTGGTATAGAAACACAGTAGATGTGGTATAAAACAGAGTAAATAGTTGTACCATGAGATATTGGGTAAAACAGACTTTCTGATCCACATTATTTGTTAAATTATCAAGACAAAGTTCTGAAGAAATTGATCTGTGGTTAGAATGGGGATCTAGTTCCCAGCATTTACATGATGCTTCTCAGGAGCCTGCTACTTGAGCTCCAGAGGATTTTTAACATCCCCTCTGGCCTCTTAGGCCCTGCCCACACATTGTGATGCCCATAAACCCTCAAAAGCACACACACATAATTTTAAAAATCCAAAAAAGAAATAATAAGTGTATGTGATCTGAGATGAGGACAATTCAGGGCTCATTTGCTGTTGTGGCAGGGAATTGATATTCAGGCCAAACACTATTTTAGTGCTTTAAATAAGAATGGCCTCTGTGATGGTTTGAGGACGCGTAGCCCAGGGAGTGGCACTATTTGAAGGTGTGGGCCTTCCTGGAGTAGATGTGCCACAGTGGGATTGGGCTTTAAAACCCTCACCCTAGTTGCCTGGAAGTGAGTCTTAGCAGCCTTCAGATGAAGATGTAGAACTCTCAGCTCTGCCTGCACCATGCCTGCCTGGATGCTGCCATGTTCCCATCTAATGGATAATGGACTGAATCTGTGAGCCAACTCCAATTAAATATTGTCCTTATAAGAATTGCCTTGGTTATGGTGTCTGTTCATAGCAGTAAAACTCTAACTAAAAAGTTGGTACCAGGGATAGGGGTATTGTTGTGTTAGGTCTGACCATGCTTTTGTTTGGAAGGATGTGGATTTTGGGGGACTTAATGGGCCATCCTACTAAGAATATTGAAGACATTGGTGTTGAGGGTGATTTGAACTGTGGAAAGCCTGGCTCTAGAGGTTTCAGAGGAGAAGAATTTTAATATGTGGTCAAGAGACTGTTCTTGTGATATTTTGGTGAAGAATGTGGCTGCTTTTTGTCATTGTCTAAAGAGTCTACCTGAGGCTAAGGTAAAGAGATTTATATGAATTGCATTAACAGAAGAAGCCTCAGAAAAGCCTAGCAGAGACTTTTCCTCTGGTTTAGTGTCATAAAGAGCAGTTTGAACACGTGTAGCAAGCTTAGAAAGGAAAAAAAAAATATGGTTCAAGTATTAAAGGGGCACCAGGAAGTGAAATGGACCTGAATTCTGTGTTCAAGGGTATTAAATTGAATTAAGGGAGTAGTGACCTTGGGTCAAGATTCCATCCAGCTAAATTTATGTCCAGGTATGGTAGCATACACCTTTAACCCAGGAGTCCCGATCTCTGAGTTCAAGACCAGTTTGGACTAGAGCAAGTTCTCGGTGAAGAAAAGCTTAAGTCTAGGTGTTGTGGTGCACACCTAGGAGGCAGAGCACGCAGTTCAAGGTCAATCTATAGACCAAGTTCCAGGACAGCCAGGTTTAGGCAGTGGGGTAGTTGGAAAACAGAAAGCTGATAACAGAACAAGGGGGCCATGTTCCAGCTCCAGTGAACAGCGGAATTTGGCAGCATAGACCAAGTGGCTCTGGCTTTAGAGTCAAGAATAAAAGAGACTACTTCGACAATTGATGCTGGTTAGCTGGAACAAAGAAATTAGCAGTGATTAAGAAGAGACCAGCATCACTGAGACGAAATCTGGGAAGTGATTTTTTTGAGAACACAAAGAAGCTTGTGTTCTAGAAATAGCAGCTGTCCTTGGTAATGTGTAGTATCACCCAGGTGGTATTGGCTTTGATGGTCTTTCATATAAAGAAGCTGAGGCTTGGCACCATGAAGAGAGCCTATGGGAGACTATTGGTGAAGCCTAGTTGCAGCGGAAGACCCCAGTGTATTAGAGATGCCAGTACCATGGGATGATCACCAAGAACAGCAGCAGTAGTAGAATGGAGTCAACCAGAGCCTACAGTGCTACAAAGGGCAGAGCTGGAAAAGTGATGCAAGCCCTTTAGAGGATTCCAGAAGATCATGTGTGGATCCATGACATTGGAACAAGAAGCTTCTGTGACACTGAAGTTGCCTTGGAGGCCCCAAGATGTTAAAGATGCCATAGCCATGGCATACATTCTGAAGAAAGCTGCTAACAGGGAGTGGAACCAGCCCAGGAGAGAGAGGTTTGTTGTAGTCAACAATGATGGAGAAGGAGCTGGAGATCAGAAGATTGAACATCAGATATGGAGATGCAGAGTTTGGAGTTTGCTCAGATTGTTTCCTGCCTAGCTTTGGGGATTACGGTTAAGTGACTGAATAACTCTCAGAAGAGACTTTGAACTTGGTACTTTTAACACTGTTGAGACAGCTATAGACTATGGGAACTTTTGAATTTGGACTAAATATATTTTGCATTGTGCTATGTTTTGGTATGGCCCCATAGACTCTTATGTTTGAACAAACCTATGGGGGCCAGGGAGTTGAATGTGGTGGTTTGAGTATGCCCAGCCCAGGGAGTGGCACTATTTGAAGGTGTGGTCTTGTTGCAGTGGGTGTGGCCTTGTTGAGTAGGTGTGCCACTGTGGGCTTGGGCTTTACAGCCTCATCCTAGCTGTCTGGAAGTGAAACTTCTCTTAGCAGGAGATGTAAGATGCTGTCATGCCTCCAAGATAATGGGCTGAACCTGTGAGCCAACCTCAATTAAATGTCCTTATAAGAGTTTTGTTCGTGGTGTCTATTCGCAGCAATGGTAATCCTAAGACAGCCTCCATAGGCTGATAATTTGAATGCTTGGTGTTCCATGGTGGAACTTAGGAAGAATTAGGAGGAGGGACCTTGTTGGAGGAGATGTGTTATTACTTTGAGGTTTCTTTAGCACAGAACTAACATTCCCTGTTAGTCCTCCCCGTCTCTGCCTCCTGCTTTTGGATCAGGATATAAGCTCAGAGCTACTGCTCCAGTGCCATGCCTGCCTGCCTGCCGCCATGTTTCCTGCTGTGGTCAAGGACTCACCCTCTAAAGCTGAAAGTCCCAGATGAACTATTTCTTCTGTAAGTTGCCTTGGTCACAGTGTTTTCTCATAGCAACAGGAAAATAACTACAAAAATCTTCATGCTATCTGCCTATAGAAACAATTATGACTAGAAAGATTTGGTCTTTCAAGACCTTATAGTTACTTCGTGCTTTAAAGCGAGATGTGAGGATCATCTTATTTTCACAAGTTTTTGAGTTTGATTGAATGTGAATGTATTCCCACTGTACTGACAAATTCAGGTATCAAAGATGGTTTAGCAGAGGACTAGGAAAAGGTCACTGTGCTCCTGATCTGGCCTTCATGATTGATAGGAGATGGGCAGTTGTTCTCACTCTGAACAACCACCTACGGGATGTTTCTGTGTGCCATGCTTCTCTTTCATAGTGCCTTCCAAGATCTTGAATCTTAAATTAAATGTGACCCACCTCAGAAAGGTGCTCCAATGAGTAACAAAGACAAAAGTGTAGCAGGATTTCCAGAGGAATAAATACCCTATACATATTAAACTTGATTTCTGGACATTTACTATTGAAAGAAAATCCCTAGCAAAGACTCAATGATAGTGATAAGTAAATGAGAATCAAAGAACAAAACAGACACTTAATCTGAGGAGCTAGATTATGAGGATCTAGTGATGAGAAATTTAATAAAAATTAAAATATCTGTCAAATCTACATAGTCAAATTAATAACGAAAATGTGTTTAACAAAATACTAATATTTTAAATGTGTCACTGTGTTTGAAAACAAGAGAAAGGAAAAGGGTCTCCAGATTACATCAGGTTTTAAGTGGTTTCTGGTCTTACGTTATGTCTAGCAATAATACTTTCAATAACATAAAAAATCCTTAGCCAAAATTATCTAACATTTTTCGCAGTGAGTCAGCTCCCCAGAACAGGCAAAAGCATTTTTGGCAGCACCTATTTTACCTTGAAACTTTCTCTCATAATGTAACCCTATCCTGACCTTGATTGGCTTATCAAATGAGCTCATTCTCAGAGCGGAGGAAGTGTAGTCTATCAGAGAAACAGTGTGACAACATGCCAGGACAGCGCTGCACACTGTCTAGAGGGCAGCGGAGCATTGCTTGCTCCCTCCCTTCACTTGTGCTTCTCCTGTCAAGCTTAGATGATAGAGAGGATGTCTGAAGAACTAGAACATGGATCACTGGTTCTCGACAAATCCATATTTGAGACTGAGTGCTGCCACTTCCTGTGTTACAACTCTCAGACTGGTTAAAATTGTATTTTTCTCATTTGCTAAATATTTATTAATTTCTAAATTATAATTTGATTGTATGTTGGTGTTTAAACATATATGAGTTAATGGGCCTTGGTTTATTATATTCAATAAACGGTCTTCATCTTCCTTTAGTGTGTGAAAAGGAAAGGTATAAACACATTGATCATATATGTCACAAGTTACTGACTGATCAATCCTAATAAGTCATTACTTACCAAAGCTAGTACTCCTAGCTGAGCAGGGAGCTCAAGGATGCTGAAGCAAGCAATAGTAGGCTTCCCTTTCACCAGAGGAAGCCCATAAGCAATGATGGTTTTGAATGTTAAGAGCCTAGTGGGACCTTGGTGAATTTGAGTGTTAGCATGGGAAAATTTCAAGCATAATTAAATTCTAGATGCTGAAAATTCTTCAACTGTATCAGTTATTATCTCCTACTAAAATCTGGAAAAGAATCAGAAAGCTGAACTGTTGTGTTTGATTTTTAGCTTAAGCGTCATATGCTTTATCTTGCTACTTTTAATTCTCAGGCAAGTTGACATGCATATCCTAAAATTTCTATGGTAGGACAAGAGTAAACTTGGGAAAAGGTATTGTGATTCTTTCTAACCAACATATGCCACAAGCGTGCTTATGAGGACTGGGTCTCATCTAATAATAATATAACATTGTATCAACCTAACTGCAAGGGAGGCTGGGAGTAGAGTTGCCACTTTGGGATATAAAACGATTGTAGAAAACAACTACATTACATATATGTCTACCATCTCATGAATAGAATTTGCTCTAACTTTTACTGGTTAAATCCTTAAGTGCCAATGTAGTATAACTTTATTGGCTCAGCATATTATAAGTAATTACTTAGAACACTGTTAATGATAGACCCAAATGACCAACAGCAACTGCAATAAACAAGCAAAGAAGCAAACAGACAAGATACCCTGCAACAAGCATATTCTGTGAGGGAAAATCAAATAATTAGGAAGAACGTTCATGGAGAAACAGAAATACAATGTTAAGCAGAAAATACCAAGGGGATGGGTGGATGGATCTGCTATGGAAAGGGAGGGTAATGAGGCCAACTCTACTTTACTCATTTTTTTTGGGGGAAAGCCCTCTGTTGAGGAATAGGGTGAGAACAGAGGCCTGAAGGAACCACGTAGTGCAAGATGGGAAATGGCAGCAGATGATGGCTACCGACATCAACAGTGGAAGGAAAGGGACAACAAATAACTATTTTTTAAAGATATTATTTTCATGTTCTCCCTTGTATCAAGAGAAAGCATTTATATACTATTTGTGATATGACTTTTATAAGGCAACTAGTACGAGCTTCAGTTTATAATTAGAACAGGGGATAGACTCGGAGAGTTCAGATGGACACACAAACAGCAGGAAGCATATCTAGGTGACTGTTCATTGTTGGAATGCTTTGCTCTTTCTATATTGAGGCAATGATAGGGAAGGGATCTGAAATTTCCCAAGTGAAAGAATATCATTCAGTATGGGATAAATGTGACAGAGAATTGGACATTTTCGTAGGGATTAAATATTTGAATGAATAAAAACATCTTTCTGTCCATTTTTTTTCTCTAGGAATAATGGCCAAAGATTACAGTAATTTATTTATTTTAGTGTTCTGAAGACTTTTCCTTCTTATGCACATCCATTTTATAGATATGATATTGCCCAAAACATATCAGTTAAATATGTAGATGAGTGGACTTGCTTAAAGATATAGAACCTTACCACCTACTGCTTCCTAGGACTTAAACTTCCATAATTAGACATGCATATGACTTTCCGCTGGAACACAAACACTCATCAACTCCCATTTACAGTAATTGTACCTTTTTGTGAATGACTTTGTCATTTGTTTCCAGGAAACTGCTTTCTCTCTCTGCAAGGAGCATCCTTATAATGAAGTGGGGACATAATGTCGGCGAGAGATTGTCAGGATGAAAAAGGAGAGGCCGAATGATCAAGACTTGGCTTTTCTGCTTAGACGGTATTCTTCTATATCATTTTGCAAAAGAACATTGTCAGAGAATTGACTTCTAGCTAATGGCATTGCATTTGTAAGTTCAACAGGGCTGATACTTTTCTAGTAGTCAGTTCCATGAAAGTGTACAGGTTGTATGGACCTGAGGGTCAGTAATTACACCCGCTGCCTGCACTGTGTTATGCTCCCTTCACGTGAGTGCTGTCCCTTTGTTTATGCCTCCGGAGTAATGTCACTTCTCCTGACACTCTAAGTAGAGCTATTTGTACCACAGAGCATGCAGGTAATCCTTGTTCTAATCCATTTTGTAGGCTTGACAGTGACATCAGAGATCAAGAAGGCTGTAAGCAATGACAGTGCTCATTTGTTTAAATGTCAACCCTGAACCTCTCCAACTTTCAGGAACTATGTCAGTAGTGTAGGAGCTTCAGTTCCCGCAGAGGAGATTTCAATGTTATTCAGATGTAATTCGCTCCCTGGGGAAATAGCTGTCAGTGTCTACAGAGTGAGTTCCTTGGGTAAATCTTTCTTTTATGCTGAATGGAAGTGTTTCAAGGCTTGAAGCTGTTGACAGTGCTGTCTTCATGGACACTATGAAGTAGCCTCAGTGATGTTTCTCTCCCTCTGCCCCCCACCAGCAAATTTATATGTCTGAGCTATGTAATAAGGCCGCAAAGACTCTGCAACGTAAGGTCTATGCCACAAAGCATCCAAGAAGAACACATTTCTCACAAAGATTAAGCCTGAAATAAAACTGGGAAGGAAATAGTGAAGGTGTATAACTATTTGTTCAAAAAAACAAACAAAAACAAACCAAAAAAAAAAAAAAACCGAAAAAAAAACCCCAAAACACCTTTCTTGAATTTTACAGCAGAAATATCCTATCCAGACAGTTGCGTGTGTTGTTGTTGTTGTTGTTGTTGTTGCTTTTGGTGAAGAGAAGCATAGTGGTACCTTCCTGGCAGAGTGCATAGATGCAGAGGAGAAAAGGAAGCTTTTTGCAGACAACCCAGAACAGAGAGTCCATTGCCTACCAGCTTTCTAGCTCTCGAGTAGAATTACACTTGAGTATTCTGGATCTGAGGTCAGGAAAAAAAATGAGGCTATATATGAATCATGTCCTCTAATACGCTATTGTTTTTTTTTTTCCTTTCGGTGTAGTTCTTTTTAAGATTTAAGCAAGAGAGCATGTGTCAAGTGGTCTTGCAAGAGTAGAGGCTCAGTGTCTGTTCCATTTCTACCACTCACTTAGCAATAAGTATGCGCCACAGGCAGCAAGGGCTGCGTGTGCTCATTTCTGTGCTCTCTGTGCTCAGTGCTCTGTGCATAGCCTGGGACTCCGTAGATGGCAAGGTGGGAACCAGAAGATAGACGATTAAAAGACTTCTTCTAGCAAGAGGCTGAATCATCTCCACTCACATGTCCCTTCACTTTGATTGTAGCCTAAGAAGATTGCCTTTATTTTTAATCTTAAAACAAATCAAAAGAAGTAAAATATCCCAAAATAATAAAGGGCAAGCTAAAGTTCTCGGAGATTTCTTGTCTCATGACTAATATTCTCCCTAATGAGTCCCTCTCGGTCAGGAACTGTCAGCTTATCCACACTGTGAGTAAGAAGAGAAGGGAAAAGCCAGGTTGTGAGTGATAGCCCGGTGAGTTCCTCACAGTCCAGCTTCCCAGCCTACTCCGTTTCACTCACCTCTCCCCCTTTCTATTGGGGAGCTACCACCATCTCCGAACTGCCTGCCTCCTCCTGTCATTTCCAACAGACTTCCTCCACACTGCCCTCTGCATCCGAAAAGCCTCTTGCCCTCCATTCATCAAGGTGCAGGCTCCTTCCATTCACAATTTAAGTCGTAGCTCACTGGGGAAGCTCCTTGTCTTGAAAGCGATTCCAGTTCTGTCCTAATGAATCCATCACCGCGGTCCCTAGAGTTTCCTTACCCCTCACTTGATCCCTCAGACATTGTGATGAGGAGAATGGTAATGAGCGAGCAAGAGAACCTGTGTTCTCACAGACCAAGGCAGACTCTGACAAGAACAAGAATCAGTTGGTACAAATATTTTCTGAAACTGGTAACAACCACTTGTGCGGGGGGTATGCATTGGTTGAATGAATGAATGAATGCATGCATGAATGCTTGAATGGGTGGTGAGAGTGAGCTCCGGGGTACTTTTCTAGGATGCTCCTCCTTCCTCTTGCTGCTCCAGGCACCGCTTCTGTTTAATTCTGCTCTTGCGACTGAGCGCGCTCCTGTCTGCCTCAGCCTCTGCCTCTGTCTCCACTCTGCCCCTTCATTACCACTTCTTGACCCGAGCCTAAACCTCCTTGCTAAAGGACATGACACAAGAGCTCATGAAGGCCTTATGACTTCATCAGTTTCCGCGGGTGCAAGCCCTCCCCAGTAAACCCACCCAGCCTGCACAAAAGCATTACAGATTCCCCTACACTCAGCAAATCCACCTGGAGGTCCTTGTCCCTCTCCTTGCGCCTGTATTCTAGGTTCTCAAACAGAAACAGTTTTCCTCTTTTCTCTTTTCTCGGAAGACAAACAGAATTATTATTCTAGAGATACCCCTAGTTTGTAAAATCAGAAAACTTAAAAAAAATTATTAGAAACCTCCCCCAAGAGCAACGACCTCTTTGTTTGCACCCCAGGAGAAGGGAGGGGTCTCCCAGCCTTGCAGCCTGGGCAGAGGGGAGGTGACAACCCTTCTGGAGGGCTGCCCGCGACCAGACTCACCCAGGACGTTCCCGATGAGAGCCACGACGAACACGATGATATACCCTGCGATCAGGACCCACTCATATTCTTTCGGGTGTAGGTATTCCCTCCACAGGTACCGCAGGAATTCCTCGTCGTCATAGTCTGTGGGGTTTAAAAACGGCTCTTGAGTTTCATTCAGCTCCGAAGCAGATGACCAGTTGCGACGAGGGAGGGAATCCTCCAATTTGGTGCTGGACATCACGGACTGGTCCGGTTCGGCTCAGTGCTGCAAGCTTGTCTCCGCCTGCCCCATGAGCACCGGGGATTCGCGGTGGGAAAGGCTGCGCCGCCGCGACAAGGGGCTCTGGAGCCGGGAATGACGTGAAAAGTTCCTGAGCCAATGTCTCCAGAGCCCTGCGCCCGGCAACTTCGGGCTGCCGCTTCAGTGTCTTTGCAGGGGATTTGCACCAGAAGCTGCTGAAGAGCTAGGGAAATGGCAGGGGAGGTTGCAGCAATGATTCTGGAGCAGAGATCCTCCTTGACCTCAGCTCCAGCTCTATCACTCTTCATTCCAGCACTTAGCTTGCAGTCCACAGCCTTCCCCAGGGCTGAGGGACAGAGAGATTAAGCTGGAAAATAAAAGTGGGGCTGGAAAGGAGGGGAGTAAAGACAATTACCTTAACCTGTTTCTTTGTGAATCACGTGTCCTTCTCCTACCACTTTTCTTCTGTTTAACATGCAATTTTCATACTATACTGGCATGCAAAAGCCTGTGAATGTGGCCGGAAGGTCAACGCATGGTTAACAGAAGATCCATTTCTTCACTTGCCTTTGTAATGCAAATCTAAAAGTAATCATAAGCCACTCTAGCCTCAGACAGGTCTATGCGAAATTCATCCCATCCAAATATTTTAATATTTAATATAGCATCGCAGTATTTATCATGTGCCAAGTTGGCAATGGCTGAATTGTTAAGGCATCGCCTGCCACTCCTTATCAAAAATGAGGAGAGGATCATTTTTAATTGAAGGCTGTACTTAATAGGCATTTGCACTTTCAAGGGCAAATGTAACTAATCTAAGAGGAACCTACTATTCCGCTAAGTGGCTATAGTATTAAACCGACTCCTAATGACTTATTACAGTAATAAATTAATTAATGTATCTCTCAACCCGCACCAGAGGAGACTCTGTTTGCAGGAGATGATGGTTAACGTGGAGAATCAAAACTAGCCAAGGTGCAGGGAATAAGAGGCTACGTGATGTTTAGCCCTAAAAGGAACACACAGCACAAGCCCTCCTGCCACAGCTCAGGGATCATTTTGGGAAGAGGGACCTGAAAGAGCCTTAGAGTCTGAGGTAATAGATGATTGCTAGGAATCAGCGTCTTCTGGACACAGTAGGGAAGCTGCCCATGTGAACTCACGGTGGTTGTGACAGCATGTTCAGGACCTGTGCAAGTCTAAGCTGGAACAAACCTCAGCCGCAGAGGGGAGCCGGGTACAAAGTATCTGTCCTTGTTGATGATCTATTGGCAACTGTTAGCTCCTGGGAGAGTTGGGGACTGTTTTCTAAGAGTATAGTCTCTGGTTAAATCTCCCACCCTCCTGTGAAGGCCCCTGCATCCAATAATATCTGAGATCAAATTAGCCTTGATGGAATAAAAAGTAACAAGAACACAAAGTTGACTAGTAAGGAAGGCAAGGTTGATCTTAGAAAAGTGGGGAGAGGGAGTGGACGGATCAAAATGAGTACAAAATTCTCAAAGAACTAATGAAACGATTCTGTGTTCACGTATAAATTTAATTGTGTTGGTGTCTTAAGATTATTTAAATGCTAATGTCACCATTCAAGAAAACATCCATTCCTCCAGAACTGTTGTCTCCTGTGGAAGCAGGGGCAGACCTTCTGTGGACTTCATACAAATCTGGTGCCTATTGAGAGCTGTTGTCTTTCTGTAACTTATAAATATTTGATCTTCTTCTCCCTACACTATCCATTTCGACTGTGAAGGCTTGTTGCTCCTTTGATTAGATTTACACTTGTCAGTGTCTTGAGATTCCTTGCTATTGGGGATCTATAAACACGGGCTCCATCTGCTATTTCTCTGTCACTGTCATTAGCTGTCGTTGTAGGGCATTTAACCTATCTACACTTTGTCTTCCCCCTTTCAAGTCTTCTGCTGTGATTAATCATGCCTGCGTGTTACAGTTGTCAGTGGGGAGAAATGAGAATATCTTTACGACGTTCCTTCAATGTCTGCCTTTGGTCGTAACAAGCCTAGATTTATCTCCAGCCTAGGAACGAACATTCCATTTCTCCTTCTCCGTGCTTTATCAGATGCTTTCCTCAAAGCCTGCGGTACTCTCATGCTGTAAAAATTCCACCGAAACATCCCTCTTATAATATGCTTTCCATTTCTGTAAGCCCAAGAGAGAGGATGAATATATCGGTCTTCCTTTCTGACCGGGCCCTAGTTTTTATACCTGCTAACACCTTTTCTAGTTTTCTCAGGTAACCATGCATTTTGCAATCTTCCTGCTGTATACAAGGGAAGGTGTCAACACGGCATCAGGACACACTATTATTTCTGATCTTAAAGTTGCTACATTACATCCTCTAAATTAGTTAACATTTTTTTTTTTGGTTCTTTTTTCGGAGCTGGGGACCGAACCCAGGGCCTTGCGCTTCCCAGGCAAGTGCTCTACCACTGAGCTAAATCCCCAACCCCTGGTTAACATTTTTTAAAACAATGTCTTATTTTTGAAAGTAATCCAAATCCACTTGTTAAAATTTTTAAATGTATTATTGTATTGCTTTTGGTCTAAAACTGTACATTTTATGATTTCCTAGCACAAATATTATTTGTTATAGATATAAATTTTTGCATTAATACTCATTACAAAAGTGAAATACATCTTTTACTATTCTGAATAACTTTATTAGACACCTTTGAACCTCCTAGTAACTTGAATATATTAAAGATTAGTGACAGTGAGTAAAATAAATCACAGACAAAACCAGCTTTTGATTAGTTCTTAGTTTTACGTGGCTTTCTTAATGACATCAGAAAATGTTTTCCATGCCACTTACTATTTTCTTATTGATAGTATGAAGTCATTTTGTCTTCCTTTTCTAGGCCTACCATAACTTTGTGAATTGATTTCAATAAATGATTCTGACTATTTATCCTCTTTCCAGTAGTTTATCTAGAAATTAAGGCCATAAATAAATGTAAGATTACCCTCAATAATCAGTCTATCTTCTGGTGGATGAATGAGGTTTAGATTTTTTCAACTCCCTGCATTACTGAGGAAAGGAAAAGGCCCACAATACCATGGGGTCATATATTTGTCAGCAAGAGAAACCCGGGGGTGGATTGCTTTGTTACTGGAACATCCCTTCAGCTGACTCCTTAAGGACAAAGAGGGGGTCACCCAGTCACTAAAGGGGGAGGATTTCAAGCAGAGGAAATCGGAAAACCACAGGCAAAAAGGTGAAAGGAATCAAGATGGGCTTTGAAATCTTCACTGGGAAGAGTGTAGGGATTGCCTGGGAAAGACAGAAGGGAGGGAGGCACCAGCAAAGCTCTGCTGTGGGGAAAGAGGCTGTGACTGTGGGATCTGACTAGAGTTGAGTGAAATTTGAAAGTGTAAGTCTGAGTATAGACTCCTACCATGAGATGATAAGATGACTGAGGTTCATCTCTGAGTATAACTGTGCATTAAAGCTGTTTATCAGACACCTAGTAACTACATATTTATGCAGCACAGGATGGTATTTCAATAAATGTGTACAAAATGTAACTATCAAAGCTGGATAATTAGCATTTTCAGCCCCTAACACCTATCATCTCTTTGTGGTAAGTATATTTAAAACCAATTCGTCTAGACACAATGAAATAAACATAACATATGTTAGCCAGACTCTTCCCTCTCTTTCCTACCCCTACCCTTTCCGATCTTTAAAACCACTGTTCTCTTTTCTGTTTCTATGAAATGAGATTTTGAGGACAGGAGCAAAGAGATGTTTGCCTCCTTGCTACTTGAAGGGTGTTCGCTTCCCTTCTCTGTTGGAATGAGACTGACCACTGTCAGCAATGACGTCACTGACAGCGTGCATGACATTCCTGAGAGCTTCTCAAGCATACATTTTCTTACAGCATACCCATGAGCTAAATCCCTTTGAAAAGTTCAGAGTTATTAGGTTCTGGGAGTCTATGAAAGAGGAGATCAGTGCTCTTGATCAACTGTTACATTGGGAGTCTATTACAAAAGAATAACTTGAGACAAGAGAAGACTCAGCCATAAATAGTGAGGGTCACTTTCCACAATTTACTATGACACATGTTCTCTCTACCTCTTTCTATTCTCTGCTATTCCTTTTTTAAAAAGTTAATCTATTTTGACTATTATATAGTTTTGTTACCCAACCCCAGTTAGTCTCCACAGCCAAAACTATGGAGTTAACCTCTTTTCCATTAGCAGATTTTTAATCATTACACACACACACACACACACACACACACACACACACACACACACACGCACACACACACACAGTTCCTATCCAAATTTCATGTTTTATTTTTACCTTTGCATTTTGATTTAACTAGGGTCATTGATATGAATAAAAACTTGTAGCTATCTACTGAAGCATGAACCACTCCCCATCACAGAAGACAATGCCTTTTCTCTCAGCAGCACTCAGTTCCCATCAACTCCACTGGGTCCAGTGGGGTCCCATCCACTCCTCTTCTATCTTTGACTCAATGTTTTTATGATGTCAGTCTTGTGCAAATCCTATGCAGGCTGTTGTGAGTTTGTAAGTGCCATGACCATCATGTCGTGTTCAAAAGACAGCATCTCATAGTTTTCTCCCTATCTTTTGTATTTTTATCTTTTATCTTTTTTTCCACTCTTTCCATTATGTTCACTGAGTATTGGAGGGGGTGATATACCCAAGTATGGCTGAACACGTAAGAGTCACATGTCCTCAGCATTTTCACTATGAGTTCCTATATTAATTTCAGCTGCAGATAGAAGCTTCTTTGGTGAAGGTTGAAGACTGTGCCAGTCTATGGTTATTAATATAAATATCGTGGAGACAGTTTGACAACAGATCCATTTAGGAAATAAAAGTAGTGGATTTATTACTAGTGTCTCTGGCCTCCCCAACCTTTAACCAGGTCTACAGCATTAGGTTAACTCACTCTTATAGAGTGGGCCTCTGAGTAATAAGAAATCAGTAGATTAGTTTCTCAACGTTCTTGCCGCTAATACATCAGTAAGCGCATTTGCCTGACAAATTGTTGTTGCAAGTTGCAAGGTCCAAAAAGGGAAAAGACATCTGACTGGTTTTCTTCCACAGAAGCTTGTACAGCAACTTTAGGCATCACAAAGGCTACACAGCTTGAAGGAAAGCTTCCATCTCATTTCCATGATGGTCTTTTTGAATTTTGCAACCAAGTCGTCTGAACCCTTTTGATACTGTCTCATCTCTGAGAAGGTGCTATGGTCCCCTTTGTCTCTTATTCTGCATCGTAGACTATTTTGATATAAATATTTCACTACATCTCTAACCTGGCTTGAGCCGATGTGGGTGTTTTATCTGGTTTATCAAGCTTTGTTGTAGAAAAACGCATATGAGAATTTCGATTCAGTAGAACAAAGACGTTTAGGTATGGATATACCCAAGAAGGTTTAAATTCATAAGTAGAAGAGACATCTAGTCCTCCAAAACGATGCCAAGAAGGCCATCTGGAGGAGGCATGTGTGCCATATTCTGCTTCTGACTATGTGTGAGGCAGCTGGTGCCAGACGGAGATCCATGATTGCATAGGCCAAAGCTGTGCCAACAACTTTATGTATATCCACAAAATCGACCTTCGTGACTCAAATTGAGAGGTGTACACAGTATATTTGAATACACAGTTTGTAGCACTGATTTGGTGGCGTTGGGAAGAATTAGGAGATACAGTCTTTTTGGAGAAGGTCTACCACTAGGACAGGCTTCAAAGTTTCAGAGGCCCATGCCATTCAGGTTTTCTACCTCACCCTTGTGGATCAGGATATAAACTCTCAGCTACCCTTCTAGTGTCACACCTGCCTGCCTGCTGTGCTCTCCGAAATGATGCTCATGGACTCCTCCAATAAACTCCCCTGTAAGTTTCCTGCTCGTGGTGTCTTATCACAGAAATAGAAGAGTAACTGATAAACAAAAGTTTGTGAATTATTCAAATTTACACAGAAACTGGGATACAGAAAGCTTGAGTCATTTGCTTAAGGGTAGGATGCAAAAAAGTTTTGAGTCCTTGACCAGATTTGTAGGGACCAATTTCACGCTATATTCCGTTGTTACACGTTCTCATTCCATAGTATAGAAACAAAATATTACTGCACAATTACTTATATTTATAGAAAAAATAATAAATTCTTACTCTTACCAAATACAACTATAAAATCATGTAATTTTGTATGTTTTAATAGTCTTACATTTTATATTATTTTTGAATATTAATTTATTTTATTTATGGCATTGGTATTTTGCCCACAAGTAAGTCTGTACACAAATGTGTAAAATACCCTGGTGTCCCTTGGGACTGGAGTTGCAGGCAGTTATGAGTTTCCATATGGTTGCTGAGAATCAAACCCAAGTCCTTTCCAAGATCAGCAAGTGCTATTATTCACTGAGCCATTTTTCTAGCCTGTTTTAATGGAGAAATGTGGGGAAAGAGTTTTATTCTTCAACTTGATATCTCCACTAAGTCAGTCTAGGATTCTCTGGGACAAAAATATTTAGTTTTCATAGCACTATAGGTTTATAAACAAGGATGTTGTCTAATTCATATTTCTTGCTTTCGAGGCAGTCTTTTCCACTTGTTATTTGTTGATCAGGTGTTAGTTTTAATGCATCTAAAAATTTACTTTTCAAAATATAAATATTTCATCAGAATTATATACACATATCACGTTGGTTCATGTGAGCATTGTAGAAATTCCTTAATGGGCAAGTGATAATGTCTGTTTCTGTTTATAGAGTTGGGAATCGTTCTGTTTGATTTGCTTTTCTATGAATTCACTTCCTTTTTGCAGAGCCAGCTCTTCCCCTGTCCTTTGCACTGTACATGGAACTATAATCTTGACTGCCTGGCTTTCCAGGAAGTCCCCAGGATCACCCATCTCAGTCCCAGAGTACTAGAATTGCAGGCATGTGTCACTATATCTGGCTTCTTCCGTTGGTGCTGGGGATACAAACTCATGTCGCTAGGCTTTCCTAGCAAGCACTCAGCCCATGGTATTATCTCCCCTGCCTGACAGTAATACAACTTCTATTTTATGTGGTGATTCTAAGTGTTTGGAGAGGTGCCATCTGTCGATATCACTGGATGCTCTTCCAGGGGATCTGAGTTCGATTCCTAGGATCTATATGGTGGCTGATAACCATTTGAAACTCCAATTGAAGGGGATCAGATCTGGACTCCATGGGCACTACGCATGCAGACAAGACACTCATTAATTAATTATTGTCCTTATCAAATATGTAATTTTCAAATATTTTCCCACTGTATATTCATCCCTCAGAACTCTTTATAGTATCACTTGATGTATAATTAATTCACTTTTTAAAAGGCGTGTTTGCTTTGTTCTCATAATTTTAGAAATCGTTGCCTACTTTATTGTCATAAATAATTGCAGATCATTCATTCTAAAAGTTTTATAGAGTTTTTGGATAGTTGACCTCTTCTGGATCCGTTTTTTTGTATGTGTTGTGTGGTTGGATCAAAACTCACTTGTTTAGATATCAAGTTATTCCAGTATCATTTTATCAAATTCTTTGCATTTCCCACTGAAGGATGTGAGTAACCCTGCTAAAATCAGTTAAACATAGATGCATGGGTAACATCTGCCATCTCCACGCTAGTCCATGCCCATCCTCATGTCAATTGTTGCAACCTTTAATGTATGGTATCTTTGTCACATATTTTTATGATTAGTTAAGTGTGACTCTGCCAGTTCCAATTCGTTTCTAACGTTGCTTTTGTCTATTAATGAGTCTTTAAATTTTCATAGAGTATTTAGGTTCTACTAGTCTATGCTTTTAAAAAAATGATTTGGAGCTTCAGTAGGACCATTGGAGACTATTTTGCAGCATATGGCCATTTCAATTCTTCTTATCTATGCACTGGGATTTCTTTCAACTTAGTTAGGACTTTTAAAATTAATCTCTCTAATATTTCATATCATTTACATTGAAATACATTTTCATCTGAATTTAGTCCTATAACCCTTATTCTTTCAAATGCTATTGTAACTTCCTTATTTTTATTTTCCTATTTTTCATTTCTAATGTACAGAAATATAAATGTGTTCTTTTTTTTCATCTTTATTAAATTGGGTAATTCTTATTTACATTTCAAATGTTATTCCCTTTCCCAGTTTCCAGGCCAACATCCCCCTAACCCTGCCCCCTCCTCTTCTATGTGGGTGTTCCCCTCCCCATCCTCCCCCCATTGCCGCCCTCCCCCCAACAATCTAGTTCACTGGGGGTTCAGTCTTAGCAGGACCCAGGGCTTCCTCTTCCACTGGTGCTCTTACTAGGCTATTCATTGCTACCTATGAGGTCAGAGTCCAGGGTCAGTCCATGTATAGTCCTTAGGTAGTGGCTTAGTCCCTGGAAGCTCTGGTTGCTTGGCATTGTTGTACATATGGGGTCTCGAGCCCCTTAAACTCTCTCAGTCCTTTCTCTGATTCCTTCAACGGGGGTCTCATTCTCAGTTCAGTGGTTTGCTGCTGGCATTTGCCTCTGTATTTGCCACATTCTGGCTGTGTCTCTCAGGAGCGATCTACATCCGGCTCCTGTTGGCCTGCACTTCTTTGCTTCATCCATCTTGTTTAATTGGGTGGCTGTATATGTATGGGCCACATGTGGGGCAGGCTCTGAATGGGTGTTCTTTCTGCCGCTGTTCCAAACTTTGCCTCCCTATTCCCTCCCAAGGTATTCTTGTTCCCCTTTTAAAGAAGGAGTGAAGCACTCTCATTTTTGTCATCCGTCTTGAGTTTCATGTGTTCTGTGCATCTAGGGTAATTCGATCATTTGGGCTAATAGCCACTTATCAATGAGTGCATACCATGTGTGTTTTTCTGTGACTGGGTTACCTCACTCAGGATGATATTTTCCAGTTCCATCAAGTTTCTATCTTTCTGTATCTGATAAGGCCTGTTTTGTGACCGATTATATGGTCAGTTTTGGAGAAAGTACCATGAGGTTGTGAGAAGAAGGTGTATCCTTTTGTTTTAGGATAGAACGTTCTATACATATCTGTTAAGTCATAAGTTCATAATTTCTGTTAGTCTGTCTATGTCTCTGTTTAATTTCTGTTTCAATGATCTGTCCATTGATGAGAGTGGGGTGTTGAAGTCTCCTACTATTATTATGTGAGCTGCAGTGTGTGCTTTGAGCTTTAGTAAGGTTTCTTTTATGTATATACGTGCCCTTGTATTTGGGGCATAGATATTTAGGATTGAGAGTTCATCTTGGTGGATTTTTCCTTTGATGAATATGAAGTGTCCTTCCTTATCTTTTTTTATGATTTTTGGTTGAAAACTGATTTTATTTGATATTAGAATGGCTACTCCAGCTTGCTTCTTCAGACCATTTTCTTGGAAAGTTGTTTTCCAGCCTTTTACTCTGAGGTAGTGTCTGTCTTTGTCTCTGAGGTGTGTTTCCTATAGGCAGCAAAATGCTGGGTCCTCATTGCCTAACCAGTTTGTTAATCTGTGTCTTTTTATTGGGGAATTGAGTCTACTGATGTTGAGAGATATTAAGGAATAGTGATTGTTGCTTCCTGTTATCTTTATATTTGGAGGTGAGATTATGTTTGTGCGCTTGTCTTCTCTTTGTTTTGTTGCAAAACGATTAGTTTCTTGCTTTTTCTGGGGTGTATCTTGCCTCCTTGTGTTGGGCTTTAACATTTATTATCCTTTGTAGGGCTGGATTTGTAGAAAGATATTGTGTAAATTTGGTTTTGTCATGGAATATCTTGGTTTCTCCATCTATGTTAATTGAGAGTTTTGCTGGATACAGTAACCTGGGCTGGCATTTGTGTTCTCTTAGGGTCTGTATGACACTGTCCAGGATCTTCTGGCTTTCATAGTCTCTGGTGAGAAGTCTGGTGTAATTCTGATAGGACTACCTTTATATGTTACTTGACATTTTTCCCTTATTGCTTTTAATATTTTTTCTTTATTTTGTGCATTTGGTGTTTTGACTATTATGTGGTGGGAGGAGTTTCTTTTCTGCTCCAATCTATTTGCAGTTTGTAGGCTTCTTATATGTTTATGGGCATCCCTTTCCTTAGGTTAGGGAAGTTTTCTTCTATGATTTTGTTGAAGATATTTACTGGTCCTTTGAGTTGGGAGTCTTCACTCTGTTTTATAGCTATTATCATTAGAGTTGATCTTCTCATTGTGTCCTGGATTTCCTGTATGTTTTGGGTCAGTAGCTTTTTCCGTTTTACATTATCTCTGACAGTTGTGTCGATGACTTCTATGGAATCTTCTGGTCCTGAGATTCTCTCTTCTATCTCTTGTATTCTGTTGGTGATGCTTGTATATACGGCTCCTTGTCTCTACCTTTGGTTTTCCATATCCAGTGTTGTCTCCCTTTGTGCTTTCTTTATTGTTTCTATTTCCATTTTCAACTTGTTCACCTGTTTGATTGTGTTTTCCTGGAATTCTTTCAGGGATTTTTGTGTTTCCTCTCTAAGGGCTTCTACTTGTTTACTTGTGTTTTCCTGCATTTCTCTAAGGGAGTTCTTTATGTCTTTTTTAAAGTCCTCCATCATCACGATCAAATGTGATTTTAAATCTAGATCTTGCTCTTCTGGTGTGTTTGGATATTTAGTGTTTGCTTTGGTGGGAGAATTGGGCTCTGATGATGCCATGTAATCTTGGTTTCTGTTGCTTGGGCCCTGTGCTTGCATCTCACCATCAGGCTGTCTCTGGTGTTACCTTGTTCTGCTATTTCTGACAGTGACTTGATCATCCTGTAGGCCTGTGTGTCAGGAGTGCTGTAGACCTGTTTTCCTGTTTTCTTTCAGCCAGTTATGGGAGCAGAGTGTTCTGCTTTCAGGCATGTAGTCGTTCCTATCTACTGGCTTTCAGCTGTTCCTGTGGGCATGTGTCCTGAGTTCACCAGGCAGGTCGCTTGGAGCAGAAAAGTTGCTCTTACCTCTGGTCTTGGGCCTGAAGTTGCTCCTCAGGGCTATAAATGTGTTCTTACATTGCTTTTTTTTTTTTTACTACAGTGTTAAACTCACTAACTACAATATCAGTATGTGTGACTATTTGTGTGTGTGTGTGTGTGTGTGTGTATGTGTGTGTGAGAGAGGGGGGAAGGGAGAGAGAGAGAGAGGGTGAGGGAGAGAGAGAGAGAGAGAGAGAGAGAGAGAGAGAGAGAGAGACTAGTGCAGCTTCCAGAGATAATTTTACTCCTTCCTTTCTAAAGCATCATGTCTATAACTCCCTGTGCAATGTTGCACTTAGTTGCGAGCCTCCCTTCCTTGTTCTGATGTTACTGGGGGCTATTTTCTGTCTTTCACAGCACAATATGCTATTTGCTGAGATAGTTTTGTCTCTGTTTTTTGTCATAATGTAATTTTTTCCTATGATGTTTTGCTGAATTGTTTTTGTCCCTTCTGTTGCTAAATCATGAAAGCGTTTTGTGTTTTGTCAGACTGTTCTATGTCTATTGATAAGATCGTGCATTCTTTCCTTTTTTAAAACTAAGTCATGTTACCTGGATTCATTTATGTGTTTAAGCAATCGTGCTTGCCTTGGGTAAACCCCAGTGCTTCATGGCATGGACCCCTTCTCATATCCTGCTGAATTAAATTTGGTTTTGTATATGCATTCATAAGAGATTCTACTCTGTCACTTCCTTCTCATATGTTCAACTGGCTTTGAAACCTGCAGAGAACTGGCCTCATAGAATGATTCTTATCGAGGGCGTTTGCATTCCTCAGTATTTTAATTCCCGGGATAAACAAATGGTCAATTGTTTGAAACTAGATGTTTAAAATTTCACAGGTGATTTTGAATATAAAACTATCAATTGATAATTTAAAATTTTGATTGTTCATTTCTGTGTTAACCACTCCATACTTTGAATCACCATAACTATGTAATATTGTGAGGAGTGTTAGCATAAGAAGACTAACAAATAGCGGTTTGGGAAAGAGCTGTACATTAACCAGGATTATTATAATTAATTGGTTTTATTCATCATCACAGCATCTTTGAAATCAGTCACAACCTTCCCAGTTATGTTACAAGAATCTACTTCTAGTAATAATGAATATGACAAAAAATTATTCTTCAAGAATATATACAAAAGGGGCAGACACAAAATAAAGCAAAGCTGGTGGAATGTATTAGCTTATCTTATCTTTATAACACTATAATCGAAACAGTTTATTTTGATAGTGTTCATGACAATATAGCAAGTGAAATTTGGATAAGTGATGAAAGGCTAAATAGTTACAAGTAACAGTCACCCTATGACACAGTAGTAAATAATACAAATCAATCATTTTTTGCTCACATCATATGTTCACACATTATTCCAAAATGATAAATGTTTCCCAAATACCCACTTGGTTAAAGTAAAATAAAAATAGGAATAAATACATCTATCTTCTGCTAATACCATAAAATTAGCATTTCTGTTGTTTAAAAATTAACTTTCTTAAGAGGTTTCTATTTACTGCATAAATGAATAGTCACGGGCACGATGCTTGTTGAAAACATCTAGCCACCACCCCCGCACAGTGCAGCAATGAATAGCTCTTAGGCCTTGGCAAACCAGACAAGAATTTTCTGAAATAAAACACCATTCACTTACATAAAACATTTAACATTAATGCTGAGTATTTTTTCCTGAAAGACAAAACCAAAACCATTATCTGAAGTTTTAGTTTATTAATAAGGACATGAATTGGGGTAAATTTAGACATCCTTGACTATTTTCTGCGCTAACACAGAATACTATTTAAATACAAGTTCAACTCTTATAAACAACCAAAATACATCTATTTGGAACTGAATGCAGGAAAAAAAAAAGGAGTTTGTCTTGAAATTCACTAAACACAACTTCAGAAAAATAAAATGAAAAGAAATTCATTTCTATTGGCAAATAAGCCATGGGTTCAATTTTGTTGGTTTAAACATATTGTGATGATTATTGTTTCCATTTCTGTTTTAAAAAATCATTAGCATTTTGATAGGAAATACCTATATGTAAATCCTGTCAGGTTCTGTGCCTATGTGAAGTACTATGAGCATGCTAACAATATTCATTTCTTCATGCGTGCCTGTAATTACTGTCATTGGCATTTTACAGTTTCCATGTATACCTTTTTCATTTTCCTGAAGAAACTCTTTATTTTATATCATTACAAATTGAACTTTCCTAATTTCAGTCTCTAATCGTCTTTTAATTATCACACAGAAATCAACAGATTTTATACATCGATTTTTGTATGCTGCAACTTTACTGAATATACTACTTGATTCAAATTATTTTTTATTTTGCTTAATCATGAAAAGGTACTGGGATTTGTCTCTGCATTATTCATTACACACCTCATAGCTTCTCTGACAAGGACCAAGAGGAATATTAGTTTATAGTTATAATCATCAACAATTAGAAGGCAGATTGATATCATGTTGACTTAGCAAAAGAAAGTTCCCCTCTTAGGGCTTATAACCTCGATAGTTATGAGCATTTGATCAAGTTTACACGCCAGATGCTCATCCCCTCCTGTGATGTGGACTCAAACCCAACCAGAAAACAATTGATTTCCCCCTTTACTGGCCCTTCTTTGATTAAATGTTCATAACTTCAATCTTTGATAATATGTTCTCAAATGAATGGATCTAAGTATTAGTGAAGCACAGAAGGGAAATAATGCAAACTTACTAAATCATCCCAACAATTTTCAACCAGAAGTCCGGAGAGCCAGATTCATATATTAAGGCATTATACGACATTTTTGAAACTAATTCTCTAAATTTAGCAAAGATATGACTAGATAAATAAAAAACCCTTAAAGAGGACACATATGATAATAAATATATCAGTAACTATATAAGTGTATGTGTATGTGTAAATTTATGATATTCTTTCGAAATGCTGTTGATATAGTTAATGTCCTATTGCACATTAACTAAAAAGGAGTGATGTATGATACTGTTTATTTTAACCAAGTATATACATTTTTTGGTCAAAAAGCATAAATTGACTTATATACCAGTCTTTTACCAACACATGAATGTACATATGTAACTATAAATATGATAACACCATTACAACATCATTATTTTATTCATATACTTATAGTCAAAATAACTAAACCAGTATTTAACAGTTTGCATGGGAAAAACTATGTAATCATTTTAAGTATTCTCTAAGTTATTATTCCTCAAGTTTCCTATGCATATGAAAAATCTGGGCAATTTTTAAATCCCAAAGTGAAAAAAAATCCCAACCCAATTAACTCTGAGAAAATGCTGGTAGTTTATAAAAATCCCCTGGTTATTTCAGAACACAGCAGAATTTGAGCCTCTGCCCCAAGCCCTCCTTATCTCATATGTGGTCCCCACCCCAAGCATTGGAGCCACAGGGGAGCTTACTAGCTATACAGAAAAATGAGCCCCACTCTAGACTAGCAAATCTGAGTCTACATTATCAGTAGGATCCCTGGGTAATTCGTACTCATGTTCAAGCTTTAATCACATTGTCTGACATCTGAAGGGTAAACAATATTCCTAAGCAGAATAACGTATAGTAAACGAATTCTGGCAGACATGTTGGCCTCAAAAGTGGCCGCATCACTGTCTAAAGAAGAAAAGAAAATCTTGGAGTGTCTCATCACCTTTGCTGTAAACTTATATTCTGATTTTGTTATTCAAATACCAGTTACTTTGTCTGCAATGGCAATTGTCCAGTCCTCTTTTTAATAAAGTATCTTCCATTTTCCCAAATCCACTCAGCATTTTTGACCTTGAATTGTTAAGCTTTTTTTTTTAATAGATCCATGTTGTGAGGATTAGTGTCTGCAAACTGTTTTCTTTATAGTAAAATAAATTTTATTACAACATGGCATTTATGCCATCAAATGAATAAATTATTACTTTTATACTAATGTTAATGTACTGTTTTCGAGTTCTTTTGTATTCAAGCACGAAATCATAGTTGAAATTGTCCTGTTTGGAGTTAGATGTTAAAATATGACACTGCCATGCAAATCTTCTCACTAATCTCTGTCCTTGAACAGCAATTAGTTCCGTAATACTTGTGAAATATCTATCATACACACAATTTTTTGCTGAAGTTTTCACAAAGGCTCTTTTCTTTTTTTTTTTTTTTTTTTGTTAGAGACGGACTGTGTAAGAAAAATTTTATTGAGGACTGTCTCGATAGATATAAGGACCTTGACAGTGTTTTTTCGTCTTCATCTTCTTTTTTTTTTATTTTATTTTTTTTTTATTATCTTGAGTATTTCTTATATACATTTCAAGTGTTATTCCCTTTCCCGGTTTCCGGACAGACATCACCCTCCCCCCTCCCCTTCCTTGTGGGTGTTCCCCTCCCAAACCTCCCCCCATTGCCACCCTCCCCGCATAGTCTAGTTCACTGGGGGTTCAGTCTTACAAAGGCTCTTTTCTAATGCCATGTATTACTCAATTGGGAATTTAAGTCAAAGACCCTTTGAGGAACCCATTGACAAAGTTTTTCTAAATGATCAGGTCACCAGACTACTTTATAAATACCTGTGTCTAGATCCATAGATTTGTCATGTTCTCAACTTCGGTCAGCAAAGCATTTTTAGCACAGTAGATAGTGGCTAATGCAGGGACATAGCATTGTTCAAGTGTTGAGAAAAAAATGTGACTGTAAGCTCAGCCTTATTGGGATATCTGTGCAAACTTCTTCCCACAGAACTAGGGAACATCAGGAAGATGGACTGGAAAATGTAAGAGACAGACGATCAGGAGGAGTCTCAGAAGTGATGTCCTCAACATGGCAGGGATTTTACATACATACATACATACATACATACACATACACACACATATGCATACAACATACATATATACAACATACTTACTACATACATATATACCACATACACACTATACAATACTATATACATAATACACAACATACTACATATATACCACATGCATACTATAACATACATACTATATACATACTGCATACACACTACATGTATACTACATACTATATACATATGTACATACATACATACATGCATGCATGTATGTATGCACATACACAGTATCTGTGGTCTACTATGTGAGACCTTCACAAAGTAAGCTAGTTAAAAATTCCAGAACGTAGCAGGAAGGAACTCCCAAAGTCCCAGTCCTTTCAGAAGAGCTGTCAGGGAAAAGGAAATCACTTTCTTTAGCAACGTGGGCACTGATAGGTCTCTTTGTCTCAGCGGACGATCCCATGACAATGGATATCAAGGCAGCACCAACTGAATTCGGTGGATAAAAACAAATAACTAAATTAAAGGTGAAATTGAGTGGCTAGGAGATGTTATAGGAGTTCCTGGGGGAACATGGAGGGTGAAATGAGGGGTAAATATGATCAAATACATTGTATACATGTATGAAATACTTAGATAATAAAAAATTCTGTACTGGTAAATAGATGCCACTATAAAAGTATCTATTTCTGAAAAAAATGTACACCACCAAACTTAGGTTCAAAGTGAAAAATGGATCAGGTCCAGGAAAAATGATCAGAGTACCACTAAATGGTGTTTATCACAATAGATTAAACTTGTGTAATGTTTATGGGACAAGATCACCTGAACTACACTGAAGTCAAAGAATGAAGCTTTATGGAAGCAAGGACTATGACTACCCAGCTGCCTCTGAAAGAAGGGAGGGGAGCAGCACCAAAGGGTTGATTGGTTTTGATATTATGGCTTAAGTTGGGTGGGAGAGTGGCATTGCACACTACGGGGAAATGGAGCTATTGCGTAGAAACTTTTACAAACAGAAAATTTTAAGAGGGGATCATTGGTCATTAACATAATGAAATGCTTTGAGGGTTAAGAAAACAGTTTACCGGAAGTCCCACACCCGCGGATCCCGGCCCGCAGCAGCTCTCTGCTCCCAAACCCCATGGGAGAGAGACCTCACCGCCTGATCAGGTGGGCACTCCTGAGGCTGCAGAGCGGAGGAGACCACCAACACTGCCCACCCCTGCCCACATCCCTGGCCCAAGAGGCAACTGTATAAGGCCTCTGGGTTCCCGTAGGGGAGGGCCCAGGAGCGGCAGGACCCCTGCGCCTAAGACACCGCCGGAACCTGAAGGAAACAGACCGGATAAACAGTTCTCTGCACCCAAATCCCGTGGGAGAGAGAGCTAAACCTTCAGAGAGGCGGACACGCCTGGGAAACCAGAAGAGACTGCACTCTGCGCACATCCAGACGCCAGAGGAAAACACCAAACGTCATCTGGAACCCTAGTGCACGGAGGCTCCCGGAAAGAGCGGCGCAGATCTTCCCGGTTGCTGCCGCCGCGGAGAGGACTTAGGCAGTACCCCCACGAGCAAACTTGAGCCTTGGAACCGCAGGTAGGACCAACTTTTCCCCTTCAAGAAACCTGCCTGGTGAACTCAAGACACAGGCCCACAGGAACAGCTGAAGACCTGTAGATAGGAAAAACTACACGCCCGAAAGCAGAACACTCTGTCCCCATAACTGGCTGAAAGAAAACAGGAAAACAGGTCTACAGCACTCCTGACACACAGGCTTATAGGACAGTCTAGCCACTGTCAGAAATAGCAGAACAAAGTAACACTAGAGATAATCTGATGGCGAGAGGCAAGCGCAGGAACCCAAGCAACAGAAACCAAGACTACATGGCATCATCGGAGCCCAATTCTCCCACCAAAATAAACATGGAATATCCAAACACACCAGAGAAGCAAGATCTAGTTTCAAAATCGTATTTGATCATGATGCTGGAGGACTTCAAGAAAGACGTGGAGAACTCCCTTAGAGAACAAGTAGAAGCCTACAGAGAGGAATCGCAAAAATCCCTGAAAGAATTCCAGGAAAACATAAATAAACAAGTAGAAACCCATAGAGAGGAGACACAAAAGTCCCTGAAAGAATTCCAGGAAAACACAATCAAACAGTTGAAGGAATTAAAAATGGAAATAGAAGCAATCAAGAAAGAACACATGGAAACAACCCTGGACATAGAAAATCAAAAGAAAAGACAAGGAGCTGTAGATACAAGCTTCACCAACAGAATACAAGAGATGGAAGAGAGAATCTCAGGAGCAGAAGATTCCATAGAAATCATTGACTCAACTGTCAAAGATAATGTAAAGCAGAAAAAGCTACTGGTCCAAAATATACAGGAAATCCAGGACTCAATGAGAAGATCAAACCTAAGGATAATAGGTATAGAAGAGAGTGAAGACTCCCAGCTCAAAGGACCAGTAAATATCTTCAACAAAATCATAGAAGAAAACTTCCCTAACCTAAAAAAAGAGATACCCATAGGCATACAAGAAGCCTACAGAACTCCAAATAGATTGGACCAGAAAAGAAACACCTCCCGTCACATAATAGTCAAAACACCAAACGCACAAAATAAAGAAAGAATATTAAAAGCAGTAAGGGAAAAAGGTCAAGTAACATATAAAGGCAGACCTATCAGAATCACACCAGACTTTTCTCCAGAAACTATGAAGGCCAGAAGATCCTGGACAGATGTCATACAGACCCTAAGAGAACCAGCCCAGGTTACTGTATCCTGCAAAACTCTCAATTAACATAGATGGAGAAACCAGGATATTCCATGACAAAACCAAATTTACACAATATCTTTCTACAAATCCAGCACTACAAAGGATAATAAAGGGTAAAGCCCAACATAAGGAGGCAAGCTATACCCTAGAAGAAGCAAGAAACTAATCGTCTTGGCAACAAAACAAAGAGAAGAAAAGCACACAAACATAAACTCACATCCAAATATGAATATAACAGGAAGCAATAATCACTATTCCTTAATATCTCTCAACATCAATGGCCTCAACTCCCCAATAAAAAGAAATAGATTAACAAACTGGATACGCAACGAGGACCCTGCATTCTGCTGCCTACAGGAAACACACCTCAGAGACAAAGACAGACACTACCTCAGAGTGAAAGGCTGGAAAACAACTTCCCAAGCAAATGGTCAGAAGAAGCAAGCTGGAGTAGCCATTCTAATATCAAATATAATCAATTTTCAATTAAAAGTCATCAAAAAAAGATAAGGAAGGACACTTCATATTCATCAAAGGAAAAATCCACCAAGATGAACTCTCAATCCTCATCTTCGGTTGGTTTATATACAAGTGTGCAATTTCTAGGCTTGAAAGTAAAATGATGCTATCTGGTGCTGGATAGAGGAGCCTTATTTTTTATTATGGCAGCTTGCTATTTTTGTAACATGGTGATTTGGTTGAACACAATAAAGTACAGTAGTAACTGATCTCCCCTTCTTCCTGGATGAGTGAGGAGATGATTAAATGTTGATGTCAGCATCCTTGAGCATATTCAGATGAGCTTCTGCTTCTGTTGAAAAGGATGCTGTGTTTGATTGTGGTCCGAAGCTTTGAAGCACTACTTGGCATCTCCTTCCTTGGAGGTCTCACTGTTTAAACATAACAGATTTGATAGCTTGTTGGTAAGGTGAGGTCCAGCTTGTCTCCACTAGGTCATCTTCATGTGAATCCGGTGGTTATACGGTTTTGTTCTAGGGATATTTCATTTTTTTAATAACGGTTTTAGCTGACATTCATGGAGAGAATGAATCCTTAGAAGTGTGCCACTAGTGAAAGGAAATCCTGTCTAGAGTATGTTTCTTTACAAAGCTGTGTCACACCATCCTTTGGGCCCTCTGCTGGAAAAGTAGAATCAAGTCTCAAATAATGCCTTTTAAATTGTATCCTCTAGTATTATAGATGTAGGACAGTACTGTATCATACCTCTGTGGATGTAAAATAGCTTGTACCTGCTTTATGATACGTAGTAGTGACCGTACTTTATCAGAGCTGTTTTTAATGATGTTGCTCAGAATGTTTTCTTTCCAGATGATGATTGAGAAGCTAATTTAAAAAAAAATGGTGCCAGGTACCACAAGAGTAACAGAACTGTGCTGTTTTCTCGGGTTTTGTTTTTTTACTTTTTTTTTTTAATGGAGTGTGCTGGATGTCTCTACAGTTTTGTTCAGATGACTGCAGAACGTGGAAAAGCTGTTGCTGCTGTTGATGCATAACACACTGCTATTATTGGTCTTTTTATATAAATATAAATATATATATACAGATATATAATTTGAATTTTTTGAAACTTTAGCTGTGCTGTCAACTTTGGAAAAAAGTATCCCCGTTTACTGTGTTGAGTTGGCACTCTACAGAAATTAACAGCCATATTGGTCTAGAAATGTTGAACTTAAGTTTTTTCCATTTGTACAGGGGTAACACACTGTATTAAATATGTAAGGTCTTATCTACGTGGGTTTGATTACAAAAACTAATAAAGTATTCTCTAAATTAAAAAAAAAGAAAAGAAAACAAGGTGCAATGTTCTTCAGTCAGATTCCTGAGATGTTCAGAAAGTGCAGGCTTCCTACCCACCAGGGCCGGTTCCCTCTTGGTCAGAGACTTGGGCCACCCTAACAAGATAAGTATGAAGACATAAAGTATATTAGCAATAAAATCAAGTCAGGTCTACAGGCTGAATGGTTTAAAAGAACATAAAGCATGGGAGAGGCCAAGTATATTCTGGAGCGTTTTCTTTAGTGTGATATAATGAGGTATGAGGCTAAAATAAATCAGAAATTGTAATTCAGACAGGGAGAAAATTTTGATAAGTTTAATTCTTTCATGTTTCCCTTGTGGCCCAGGAAGACAGTGATACATACCAATACAGAGCTTGTCTGGACAAAATGCTCAACATCACTGGTGTGCACAGACGCTGAGTGGCTCCTATCATTGGGAAATTGATGGAGAGTCATTCTGAACCTAAAAGCTTGTGGGCTATAAACATTTACAGAGCACAGGGGACAAAATGAGTTTGCAAATGACATTGATGAAGCTCTGCAGTAGAGATGAGGCTGACAGGATTGAGTCGTATGTTTTGTAACAGTTTTCTAGGACATTATAGACTTCCATCTTCCACACAGGCTTTTTAAGACTTAGCATCTTTTTTTTTAAAGAAGATAAAAACAACAGGCTATACCTCTCCTGGGCATATACCCAAAAGATGCCCCAACACATAACAAAGATACGTGCTCCATTATGTTCATAGTAGCCTTATTTATAATAGCCAGAAGCTGGAAAGAACCTGGATGCCCTTCAGCAGAGAAAATATTACATCTACACAATGGAATACTACTCAGCTATCAAAAACAATGACTTTATGAAATTCATAGGCAAATGGATGGAACTAGAAAATATCATCCTGAGTGAGGTAACCCAATCACAGAAAAACACACATGGTATGTACTCACTGATGAGTGGATATTAGCCCAAAAGCTTGAATTAACCAAGATACAATCCACAGACCACATGAAGCTCAAGAATAAGGATGCCCAAAATGCAGATGCTTCACTCCTTAAAAGGGGGAAACAAAAATGTTCATAGGAGGGGATATGAAGGCAAAGTTTGGAGCTGAGACTGAAGGAATGGCCATTCAGAGCCTGCCCCACATGTGCCCCATATATATACAACTACCCAAACTAGATTGATGAAGCTAAGAAGTGCATGCTTACAGGAACCGGATATAGATCTCACCTGAGAGATAAAACCAGAGCATGTCAAATACAGAGGTGAATGCTAACCCCTGAACTGAGAACGGGGTCCCCGTTGGAGGAATTAGAGAAAGGACTGAAAGAGCTTAAGGGGCTTGCAACCCCATAAGAATAACAATGCCAGCAAACTAGAGCTTCCAGGGACTAAACCACTACCCAGAGACTATACGTGGACTGATCCATGGCTCCAACTGCATAGGTAGCAGAGGATGGCCTTGCTGGGCACCAATGGAAGGAGAAGCCCTTTGGTCCTGCCAAGGTTAGACACCCCAGTGTCGGGGATTGTCGAGGGGGAGTATAAGGGGGGATAGGGAGGGGAACACCCTTATAGCAGAAGGGGAGGGGGAGGTAATAGGGGCCTTATAAACAGGAAACCGGGAAAGAGAATATCATTTGAAGTGTAAACAAAAAAAAACCTATCAAATAAAAAAAGAAAAATTAAAAAAAAACAAACAGAACAGGCTATTCTAAGGGGGAAGCTATGTGAGATACAGGATGTTAGAAGGGAGATAAAACTACACAATGCTCTAAGAAGTAAATCATTTCTCCTGCAAAGCAAGTTCGGGGAAATAAAGAACTCATTTTCTTCAGGAATTCCCTGAAACTGACCAGGTACATTAGTCTCCTCCCTCGCTAGGCTTATGTAAGTTGTAAGGACTGCTGAGAGACACTGTCAGACAAGCTGAATGGCCTAGAAGAAGCAAAGACTAGCAGAGCTGTCCAACCCGTGCCACGGCCTGCAGGGTGTGCAGGGCACTGCAGGTTTCCAGCTTTCAAGAAATGCCACCTACACTCAAGCAGGCTTTGGTGATGATGTCTTTGGGTTATTTCTTGTGTAATTCTTACTGTAATCATTCCCTGTAAATGGAGCTCACCATAACCTACCCTGTGGCATTATTTTATGAATTAAATGATATGCAAAAGGCCAAATATTTGCAAAGAAATGACAGGGCACACAACTCAAAATAAATGGCAGTTACTTTAATAATTTATTTTTCAGATTGACTAGAATCCTGCAGGGTTCCATTAGCCACACCGAAATTCCAAATAAGACACACCTAAAGCAAAGAGCATTTCTTTTTTTTTTTCTTTTCTTTTTTTTTTTTCCCCGGAGCTGGGGACCAAACCCAGGGCCTTGCGCTTCCTAGGTAAGCGCTCTACCACTGAGCTAAATCCCCAGCCCCGCAAAGAGCATTTCTAAACAAGCTGGTTCCTTTCTGTTGTGTAAAGTCCACTTCCTCATGAAGGATTTGATAGTGCCTTACCAGAGACAGAAAGACAGACGGAGGGCTAGGGCCATGGGCAGGGGGTGAAGTACTTTCCTTGCAGATTCAAAGCTCAAGGCCCAGCAATGGAAGCCCAGCCCTAGGGATAAGGTGGGGAGGGTAGAGACAAGAATCATGGAATGAAAGTGTCATGTCGGATTGAAATAGTGGGTCTATGGGACCTATTGTGTTGAAATAATTCTAAAACCTGGAGGGGAGCCTCATATTCTGATTTCAGGGAAAACATAAAAGACATTTAAATAAGAGGACAGCTTTTAAATGAGGAAGGCAGATATCTATAACATCCTATAAGACCGTGGGGATTGATCTTCCAAGTTATTTGGCATATTACTTAAGAATGCT
The DNA here is from genome assembly GCF_021556685.1 of Rattus norvegicus. Classification (NCBI taxonomy): domain Eukaryota; kingdom Metazoa; phylum Chordata; class Mammalia; order Rodentia; family Muridae; genus Rattus; species Rattus norvegicus. The sequence continues at coordinate 84,828,911 of NC_141541.1, forward strand.
TGATAAATAATGGAAACTGCTATTTCATTAACCTAGAGTTTTATAAAGGGTCTCATTTTGTTGAATAGTTGTAAAATGTTTTGGAAATATAGATACAGTAATTTTGAATATAATGCTCTATGCATAATTTAGTTTAAGGACTTTATTTACCTATTTATTATTTATTTACTCTATGTACCCACCAGTCATCATCTATGATCTTCCCTATCAATTATAATCTACTCTTACCCACTTGTTTGTTTGCATGTTGTGTCTTGGTTCTAACATGTTATAAGAATGGAACATCTGTATCTCAGAATTATCATCGTTCACCCTGACACATGCATTCTTTGGGCTGATCATTTTTCATAAACTTGGATAAAAATAATAAGAATAACATGGATGCCTTTGAGTTATGGATATAACAACACACCACCAGAAAGAATATATCATTATTTCATGCTTGTCTATGTATCAGAACCAGTGCAATTTTTTTAGTTAAAATATTGGCAAATTCAGGGCTCAGCAGTTACGAGCTTTTGTTCTAGTAAAGGCCTGGGCTTCTGTTTCTAGCATCCACATATAACCCCAGTTCCAGGGGATCTAATGCTTTATTATGGCCTCCGTAGGCACTAGGCATGCACATGATGCATAGACATATGAGCAGGCAAAACAGTCATACACAAAAATGAAATGAATCTCAAGAAAATTTCCAAAGATGCTAAATTAAAAATCTTCAAGTACTGTGCAGCAAAAACAAGAAAAATACTTTTTCTGTCAACTATTTTTGCGAGCTCATACATTAAAGCTTTAAAATGCTGACCACACAGAGTTATATCCAAGAAAATAAATAACATTTACGAGGCTCTATTGCTTTTCTAGGAAAGCATGAGTCAATAGGAGAAATTTGGAGTGAAAGTTAGAAGATGGAGGTTAATGTGTGGGCTCCGCAGCCCATGTGTGTAAGCAAGTCTCTGCACCAAACTTAAGTTAAGATTTCCATAGAATGTGTAGTGTGTGAGTGTGCTTTCTGTATATATGTGTGCCTTTGTGTACAGAAGCCAGAAGTCAGCCTCGGTCTGACTCCTCAGGAACTGTCTATATTAGTTTTTGAGATGAGGTGGGGTTCTATGACTGGGACCTGGAGCTGATTGATTCTGCTAGGCTGGCCAGTAAGCTCCAAGGTACTGCCTATCTCTGCCTCCCAGCCCTGAGATTAACAAACGCTGTGTGTTTGGTTTTTACATGGGCTCTGGGAATAAAACTCTGATCCTTATGCTTGCCCAGCAAATATTAACCCTCATCCATTTTTTTAAAAACGTAGATGGTATACAAAACATTTACAAAATCTAAATGTCTGTAAATCCTACTTATAATTCAAAATGATATGTTTTATTGCCCCAAGTGTATCTTGATGATAGTAAAGAGCAAGGCCCCCATCTGTTTTCTTTTTCTCCTTCTTTTTAAACTCTTGGCATATTTTTCAGGGTGATCCTGAACTCCTGGAGCTCACGTATCAAACAATCTAAGTGCTTCACCTTCCTGAATATCTCAGACAATGACTCTTGCTCTTCCTAGACAAGGGCAATGGTTTTGTTTTTGTTTTTGTTTTTGTTTTTGTTTTTGTTTTTTTCAGAGCTGGGGACTGAACCCAGGGCCTTGCACTTGTTAGGCAAGCGCTCTACCGCTGAGCCAAATCCCCAAGGGCAATGGTTTTTGTTGTTGTTGTTTTATTTTTTTTAATTTTTTAAATTTAAAAAAAATTTTTTTATTAACTTGAGTATTTCTTATTTACATTTCGAGTGTTATTCCCTTTCCTGGTTTACAGGCCACCATCCCCCTAACCCCTCCCCCTCCCCTTCCTTATGGGTATTCCCCTCCCAACCCTCCCCCCATTGCCGCCCTCCCCCCACCAGTCTAGTTCACTGGGGGTTCAGTCTTGGCAGGACCCAGGGCTTCCCCTTCCACTGGTGCTCTTACTAGGATATTCATTGCTACCTATGAGGTCAGAGTCCAGGGTCAGTCCATGTATAGTCCTTAGGTAGTGGCTTAGTCCCTGGAAGCTCTGGTTGCTTGGCATTGTTGTTCATATGGGGTCTCGAGCCCCTTCAAGCTCTTCCAGTTCTTTCTCTGATTCCTTCAACGGGGGACCTATTCTCAGTTCAGTGGTTTGCTGATGGCATTCGCCTCTGTATTTGCTATATTCTGGCTGTGTCTCTCAGGAGCGATCTACATCCGGCTAAGGGCAATGCTTTTAAAACTGACTTTTTTCTGTCTTTACCTATGTATGCTCTTGAAAAGAAAGATTTTTTTCCTGTGAACCGATCTCTCAAGAAACCTTCACAAAATCTAAGTGTGGTGCTTGGAGTAAAATTGAGGAATCAGTTAAATAATGAAACAAAGGGTACTATCCCTAGTGGACTAGACCTCTCTAAATGCTACGCACTCCCAACAAGTTGTTTCAGTTGTGAGCCTTAGCATTTAAAATACACCGAGAACAAAGACATTTGGCAAGAGGACAGTAAACTAGAGAGATTTTCAGAGATACCTTCTTGGTTGTGAATCTCACTCTAGGGAGACTGATGGAGATGCCTTGTTGATATTTATTTCATTGTAAAATTGCTAGATTAACTTCTACAAATCAGGGCACATTTCCTTTTGCTTTAGGGATTGTTCCAATAGGAGGTCAAGGGACCTGAAGAGACAGGAATGTCGAGTTTCTGAGATACCATAGTAGTGTTCCATAAGGCCAAATTAACCACCCTAGTTTTCAAAATAATGGTTGGCATTTTACAGAAAGTATTTTTAAACGTTATCCCAACAGCTGTTTGTATTTCAAATCTGTCAATTTTGTGCCTTCTGAGTTTCAAAGAAAAACCTCTGTTTTCTCACGGAAAAATATATGAAATGATCATTAGATTCTACCTGCTTTAGTTGGGGGACTAATTAATATGATTTCCTGTGGTTCAGCTTGTTGCTTGTTTTTCCCTGACCAATATAGAGAAAATAAGAAGATTTAGCTGAGAATGAAATCAGGTTCAATGATTACGAATAATAATGCACCTCACAACACAGAGCTTTGAAATTTCTGGTCTATCCAGTGCTTTCATTACACATCACTTCCTTTGATCCTGCAAGATTACCTGTTGAGAAGTCACGCACTACTGTGTTTTACTGAAAAGTAGAACCAAGACTGTGAAGGTTTGGAAACTTTGTAAACTTCCTTATGGAGCAGTAAACAAGTAATCAAACAGACCCCAAAAATTATAGTCATACCAAAATGGGACTCTCCAGTCTTTGATTATTTTATAATGGCAATCTACCATCCAAGTCACAGTCACTGGATGACTTTGGTAGAAATCAGGCCTCTGGCTTGCTGCAGCTCTCTCTACTGTCTCTGCTTGTACAATGAGGTGCCCTTCTGTTCCTCAGATTGTAGACAGTGTGGTTCTCCAAACACAATTATCTATTTTGCTTTCTCTTACTTCCAAACCTCCAGTGACCAACAAGTTCAACACAACAAGGCAATACATATGACCTATGAGGCCCTCCAGCATGTTGCCTTCAGGCCTTTTCTTCGTTCTAAGATCTAACCAGATCTAACCTCTTCTGACCAGAGCTAAGCAAAATCTGATCTTCATCCCATTCCATAGCACTGTATCTACTTCTTTCTTCTCTCTGGGCTCATCATCATCATCCTCATCTCTACCACCACCACCATCATCATCATCATCATTGTTGTTGACATTATAATCACACCTTTATTCCTTCCCTGTTCTACCTACAAACTCTGCCACATAACCCCTTGCTCTCTTTCAAATCTAGAGTCTCTTCCAATGATTATTATATGAGTAAATGTGTAAACATATCGTCCTAAATATAACCTGCCTGATCTTTGTAATTTTCCATATGTACACACACACACACACACACACACACACACACACACACACACACACACACACACACATATATATTTTTTTTCAGGACAAACTGGAATCCTCTTTCCTAGGGAAGATGGTTTCTCCTGTTCCCAGCATTCCTTAGTTGCCTGTAGTTCTTTATGTAGGGTAAGGTCTCGTGGTCTTTCTCCCATCGGCTTGACATGTCATTGATCTTGTTCAGCTGTGTTTTGGCAGCTACATTGGTGAGATATATGGCTGTAGCTTTTGACATTATGGAGACATAGTCTCACTGCAAACTCCCTGGATCTCTGGCTCTTACAATCTTTCTGCTTTCTTGTCTACACTGTTCCCTTGAGCCTTAGGTATGAAGTCCTTTTGTATATGCATCTACTGAGACTGGGCTCCACAACTCCTCACTTTAATTGGTTTGGTTTTTCTGTAAATCCATTGCAAAGAGAAGTTTCCTTGATGAGGGCTGAGGAATTCACTTCCCAGTGGGGATAAGGACTTTAAAATGTAGGTGGAGGCTATGCTGGTTTAATGAAATCTACCTGGGCTTTTGAGTTTGTGCCTGAAACACTGTTCTCCTAAGCATAACAGCCATCTTGCAAACACTTCTATTGTGTAGACCAGTTTGGGACCCATGACAGTCATCCCCACTCAGGGACTTGCATATTTCCAAGTCCCTCGAATTCACACTTACTCCCTGTCTCCCCCTCTTCTCTATGTCTAGCTCCTCGGGGCATATCTTGCAAACAAGATGTTTGATGTTTAACAAATACATCTTGAATAAAACACAAGAAAATAAATGGATAGATCCAGTTGAGAGGAAAGAGCTAGTCTGACTTTGGCCTATATTCAGCTGTTCATATGGGGCAACTCATCACTGGGCTAAAAATTTTTTTTGAGAAATTATTGTGAAACATGTTCTTTCAAGAGATATCCCACTTACTGGCTAGTCAGGAGATTAAAATGGCACATGTAAGTTTTTGGCTAAAACTTAGATGCAAAAAATTTGATTTGTATTCCAGAAGTAATCAGTTTGGGTTAAAAGTTGCTATAAACCAGTAAAAGTTTGAATTGGAATAACAGCTTGATATCAGGCAGTGTGGATATATTGCTTTGCATTATCAACCAGATACTTGTGCAATACAAATATAAATTTAGTAAATTAATAGTTTCTTTTAAACTCACAGATAGATACTATGACAACTTGCAGTCCCTTCACAAGTCTAAAACAGAAGGGGTCCCCACAATGAGGGGAAGTGGACATGTGACCTCATCCCTAATGCAGAAGCTATCTCCAATTGATAAGTGCTCATAAAAAAAAAGTTCATTTTCACCAGTGGCATCTCACTATGTATACAATCACCCTAAGGCCAGCTCCATGGCCAGCAGTAAACAGCCAACACAAAGAAAACTCAATGACATTTTTGGAGGTCCTGGTCTCACGGTCCTCTGTCTGAGCATTAATTTTTTTGTCTTTCTTTTGGTTTTCCCTTACAGGCCTTTTGTATATGTGTTGTGGTTTCTGGTATGGCATTTCTATGGTATTTCTGTGTGTGCAAATGTATATGTTTTGCCCATTTGCATGTTTTTTTTCTTGTGCTTTTTTTTCTGGCTATTTTTCTCTTTTTAGTTTAGTTGCCTCATCTTATTCTGGTTAACTTTTATTTTATCATATTTTATTTTATATTACTTTTCTATTCATTAGATGTCTGTTTGTATTTTAATGGGAGAGAAAAGGGGCAAAGATCTGGGTGTGTGGGATGCTGAGGAGGACCGGGGAGAAGCTGGAGGAGGGAAAACTCTACTCAGAATATATTCTATGAAAAAAACTTCATTTTCCACTAAAAATTAATAGTTTTTTTTCATCAAATTATGCCCTTATTTGATCAAGTTTAGCTCTGGAGGGAGAAACCATAGGAGTCTCATAAACACAGCACACTGTTTAAAAAAAAAACAAAACGGAACCTCATGCTAGATCCTGGAGGCAAACATGCAAACTACAGCCATTTGAATGCAGTAAGTGTTGTCTTGTCAATCATGCACGATATCTTTACATGAAAATCTTTTAGAACTTAGACAAATCTTGGGATCTGCTTTGGGGGTAGAAATGTTGAGCAGTATAGCTGCCCATCCCTCCTTAAATCAAAGGCTGTTTAAACTGAGACAATACAGAAGTCACTCCTCACAGCCTGGCTTATCAGAGCCACTAGGAATATTTGGCTATCTCCCCCCTGAGGTCCCCTTCAAAGAGCAGTAAAGGAAGCCCAGACGTTACTGGTAATAGGAAAAGCTGTGCTTGATTTATGGTTTGCTGGGCTAAAATGACCAATGCTTACAGGAGAGGGGTTTGTTTGTGTGTTTGTTTGTTTTGGTCTTTTTTTTTATTTTTAAGTGGATTCTTCAGGAATTTTGAGACTTGTATGGGCCGTTGGTCATTTTGTTGAGCCCCAAGTGGGGCGTGTTCTTCACAAAGTAAAGCAGGCATTGCCAGACCTGAAAGATCTAGACCAGCATATGAATAAGAAATCGTCTTAAGGATATTAAAAATAAAACAACAAAAAACAAGGATAAAACAGAAAAATGACTCTGTCTGTATCCAAATGTGAAAAGACCCATGTCCATCTGGGGTGTCTAAGGAATAAAATGACCTGGAGCCAAGTGCAGGGCTAGTGAGCTTCCAAAAACCTCGAAAGACGGAGCAACAGTTCTCAGAAAGCATTAACAGCAAAACAGTGCAAACACAAAGACTGAGCTCGCCCTGGGGTCAGTAGCCATTTCCCAAGAGCCAACATATTTTCCTAACAAGAAAATATGCTGAAGATGGGGCTTCCAAAGAAGCAATGAGAGGGAAGGAAAGATAATTGGAGTAGCTACAATTGCAAGATCTACTCCAGAACCTTCCAGACTAGGACCCATAAGAACAGGGAGGTGTAACTGAGGGAGTCAATGACAGTGGCTGCAGCCCAGAGCCTGTCCAAGAAACCAATTCAAGTGTCAAAAGGAAGCAAGGTCCTGCTGTCCCCTTACTCCTGTGTCAGGTCAAGCAGCTTAAGCCAGCTCTACCAAGCCACCTGCAGATGAATGATGCACAGTGTCCCATGCAAATGTCCTAGGATAAGGAAACAAGCTAACTCCTGGAGAATGACTGTAGATTATGTACGTTTATCTAAGGTAGTGTCTTCCATCCATGCAATGGTAAAAGGTTTATTTCATCTTAGAGTTTGTTGTCCATAATTTAAGGAAACCAGGGAAGGAACACAGGGCAGGAAAACAGGAAGGAACCTGGAGGCAGGAACTGATGCAGAGGCCATGGAGGAGTGCTGCTTACTGACTTGCTCCCTGTATTTTGCTCAGCTAGATTTCTTATGGAACCCAGGACCACCTGCCTTGGGCAGCACCTCCCACAGTCAGATGAGTCCTTCCCCATTAGTCATCAATCAGTCAACAAAATGCCTACAGGTTTGCTCACAGGTCAGTTTGGTGCGTGCATTTTCTCAGTTGAGGTTCCTCTTCTCAGATGACTATCTTCTGTGTCAAGTCCACGATAGAATAAGTAGCACAATCAACCAATACATTTGTGCTTATTCTTGGCTACAATTCTTACTTACTTATTTAATTTAAATAATTTGTAACTCAAAGAAGACTCCCATAAGATTAAAACTACAGGCTCCTCATGATTGCAAGAAGATATTAATTTTTCCATTATTTTTACAGCTGGTTTCTTCAAGAACCAGATGAAGGACATTGGACTCTGGAACTGGCCCTCTTCCCACAAAAATCCACTGTCATTTTCTATTCTAAGGTGTAAAGCTATTTAAATTACTACATAGCCACTCCCCACAAACATCCAGAGCTCAGGGTGATAATGAACTTTCTCCTTGCCCAATCTCTGAGATTATGAATAACGAGACCAAAACACGGCTTTGCATGCCTGAATCTCAGGAGATTTTAAAATGTTGCTGCTAGAAAAATAATTAATAAGCAAGTGTGCACTGTTTTCTTTTTCTGTGTTTTGACATGAAGGCTATTACTTCTTTCCGATGCACCTAAATTTTAACTGTGTAAGGAAGGTTTCTGTTGGATGCCATTCAGGCTGTCAGCCCTTTAAATATTGCTAGCATACTCTAAAGGGTTTTTATTCCTTGATCCTGTCATTTCTGTCAAAAGATAGAAATTAATTTCAGGGACTCTAACTATGGGGAATTATTGCATCGTGATATTCTACTGCTCAGTTTATGATCCAAGGTCATGCTGACAGACTTCCTCTAGCGCTCATCCACATCTGAATTCTCCTCCTCTGGCTCGTGTGACTATTTCTGGATAATGGGTTGGGAGCAGACATGAGGAGGAATTTACTTACAGCTACCAGACCTTTCAGAGCACTTCTGTTGCCTCAGCAGCTGAAGAGGCCTCAGCTTCCAGATGGAGAAGATCAACCAGCCAGCAAAGTTCCTCATGAACAATAGGGCGCATGCCAACAATTGGGGACCATCCCGCCATGAGGGAGAATGAAGCTCTTTCGGCATAAATTACTAAGATTTGGAAGAGAGTAAATCTGTGTTTCCCCCCACTACAGTCTGAAATAATGACTGTGATGTAATCCGTGTGTGAATTAATTAATTGTGGTAGTCCTTTCAAATGTGTGCATACATCTAATCACCACATCAGTCACCCTTAAATATTCTAATATTAATTTCTTAATTATAACATGGAAAAGCATAAGATTTAAAAAGGATTCAAAACAAATTTTCTCAATAAACCCTAATGCATTCTCTTATATTTTTGGTTGTGAGCCTAGCCTTTAACGGCTGAGCCATCTCTCCAGCCCACCCTAATGCATTCTCATTGACAACACAGTGTCTTTACTTTTGTCAAAACCCATGTAAAAGTTGGTTCACGCTGGCTTACTAAAATATGAAAAAATGTTGTAATTAACTGGATTAAAAGATCACAAGATAAACATTTCCATTTAATAAAATCTTCGTTGTGTGTACCTTTATAGTTTCTGATTCTGTTTAAGGAAAACAAAATATTTATCTTCACAGAAACATCCCTTCTACATATAGAAAGCACATATTCTCTGTTATTGTATTTAGTAAGCATTGCTATATAAAAATGAACTGAAAAAGTGGCAGAGGCCACATGGATATGTGATAACAAAATGGAAATAATCAATTATCTCATTCCAAACTACTTGACATTTCACTTATGAAACCCATTGAAATTAAGCACAGCTCTCTCTCTCTCTCTCTCTCTCTCTATATATATATATATATATATACATATATATATACACATATATATATACACACACATATATATATACATATATATATCTTGGTAGAAAAATAAGGAGTTGCATAAGAAGTATAAAATTAAAGAAAAATAAAAGGAAGAATATTTTGAATTCTCATGCGTTCTGCATTTTTATGAGTAAAATTCAAGTTACTAACTTTAGACTAAATAGCAATTACTTCAAAGTTTCTGAATAAGAAAATTAATTTTTTTTTTTGGAGCTGGGGACCGAACCCAGGGCCTTGTGTTTGCTAGGCAAGTGCTCTACCACTGAGCTAAATCCCCAACCCAAGAAGATTATTTTCAATACCTAATTTTCTGTGATGTTTGAAGCAATAAAATAAAATAACATTTTTAAAGAATGCTGTTCTCTGAATCCACCTCCCTTTCATGTAAATTACTGGATTATTTGAAAATAAAATATTCTAAGTCTCTAAGGAATAATTTTATGCATAAATTGTAAATTATGTTTGAATTTTAAAAAATAGCAAGACAGACATAAAATAGATAATATTGTTTCTATTGTTCTTAGGGCTACATGATTGATCATTACCAACAGATGCTAGGATGAAAATAGATGTTAGCCTTGGGTTCAGATCCAATAATTTATTCCTGAATTGCAGATGACCATGCACCAGTTGATAAATGCTCTGAGAGGGACATGAGATTTTTTTTAAACTTGATCATGTGTTATTTCTGATTTAATCTGCACGCCTTCTCTATGTTATAAGCAGTAGTGCGTGTGTGTGTGTGTGTGTGTGTGTGTGTGTGTGTGTGTGTGTGTATGCTCTCCCTCCAACAAATACAAATGTTTGCAAACACAGAAAGCAAGTAAGTGGTAAGGATGTGCCTGTCAACTTCAATTTTGCATGCATAAAAATGCATGAGCAAAGAGAATGAAAACACAGGAACAAGGAGACAGGAAATAGTGAGTTTCACATGTTCCACCAAGGGGAAAAAATTCACCTTTAAATAAGCTCTATCATTACATATGCTGGTATGAATTTGAATTTAAATTCACCGTAAACGTGTTTCAGCAATGGGCAGTTAGCCATGGGTTGTCATTCTACCAAGAGAACTGCAGCTTTGTGGGACTCAGAACTTGAGACTTTCATCCAGGATTATTATCTGTGCTAGCTTTAGAAGGATTGTCAGAATGCAGGAGACATTTTCATCTTCCCTATTGTAACTCAAAAGTTTCATATAGCTTAAAATGATGATATACTCTACCATGCATGTACATATGTAGGTAAAATTGTTGTTTGGATTTGTTTCCACCCTTAAACATAATTCATGAAAGTCACTCCTAATTACGCTAAAGCAATGCCACTTTCACGATTCATTTATTTTCACGATAAATGTTTTATCATTTGCCCAATGAATTTAATGGTAATAGTGGATTTGTTCTGTACCAGAGATGTTCTATGCTTTTCCACTGTCCCCCAGTGTCCTTCCTCAACTTAGGCACAAGTGCCAACTCTAGGAGCATAGGGGTAATCCTGAACTTGTTCCTTGAATGATTACTTACACATGTAACTTTATTGAACCATTCACATCTATTTCCTTGTTCTTGAGACCAATCTTGTGTTATCTATGCTGTTAAAACTACCCCAGGGATGGCAAACACCCTGTTCGAAAGTCTCTTCTCTTATAGCAAACACAAATGAGCAGAAACTACATCAGTTTCTACTTAGGACATTTTTAGATTCTGCATCATTACTTCAGATAGTCCTTAAGAGTCATTCAGGGGTAAAATCTTCTTGCTATCTCAATTTTTTCTATTGTTTTAAAAAATATTTTTATTTTAACTCAAGAGTGCAGGAGGTACAATTGATCTCTACTTTATTTTTATTATGAATGTTTACTGTAACAATAATTATATTAAAGATATTATTTACTTTTATACATATTTAACCCAACATGATGAAGATATTATTTATCGGAGTTAGTTAGTTTTGTTGAAGACAGCTAAGCTGCCTACAACTTTGTGAGAATTATGTTATTTATGTTACCCTATTCTTCTCTTATGGTGCATATGTTCAAAGATGTATCATAGTGCATAATTAAGATGATCAGCCAAAAAGTATGAATACCTAGGATATAACCCACAGACTATAAAACGTTTAATATACAGAAAGGCCCAAGTGAGGATGCTTCAATCCCACTTAGACAGGGGAAGAAAATAATCACTGGAGGGAGGCAGAGGGAGGGAGAGACCTGGGTAGGAAAGGAGAGGGGGAGGGGAAGAGGGGGGACAGAATCAGGTATGTGAGGAGGAAACAGGAAAGAAGGCCGGAGGGCCAGGAGAATGAATGGAAATAAGCAGTCTCTGGGGGTGCGAGAAAGGGTGATCCTCTAAAAAGTACCAGAGACCCTGGAGGTTAGAGACACTCAAGGGTTATTGGAGTGACCTTAGCCAAAATGCCGGAAAACGGGGAGAGGGAACTCCAAGAGTCCACCTCCACAAGACAGACAGGTCTTCAAGTGAGGGACTGGGTTACCAACCCACAGTCAAAATTTCTGACCCAGAAATGTTCCTGTCTAAAAGAACTGCAGGGACAAAAAATGGAGAAGAGACTGAAGGAAAGGTGGTCCAGTAACTGGTCCAACCTTGGGATATGTCTCCCAGAAACTGAACCACCAACCAGGCAGCATGCGGGGGCTGGTCCAAGACCCCCAGCACACATAGCAGAGGACTGGTTGGCCTGGCCTCAGTGGGAGAAGATGAGTCTAATCCTCCAGAGTCTTGAGGACCCAGGGAAGGGAGAGTCTGTTGGGTGGAGGGGGAGCACCCTCCAGGAGACAAGAGGGAGGAGGACTGGGATGAGAGACTGTGGTAGAGGGGACCTGGGGGTTGGGTAATGGCTGGAATATCAATAAATAATTTTTAAAAATTTGAAATTTAAAAACAAAGATGATTTCAATATTATTTTCAAATTTTGGAGTTTGTGTGCCTGTCACAAGCAGTAGATCCTTGGAAGACTTTTTTTTTTTTTTTTACATTTTGCATTTTATTTGCAACCTTAGTGCCCAGCATAGAGACTCACACAGAACAGCCATGACAAGTGTTAGCAGAACATGTACCTAACTAAATAAATGTTTTATTTTCTAATAAGTGCTTATATTACCATGCTTCCATGGGATTAATTCTAGCCATAGTGATAGCAAATCATTTAAATATTTTCGTCACAATGAAATTTTTTACAAGGACTTTTTTAAACTTATATTCTGCTGAAGATACGGCCTTGTTTTGTTTGTTGACATATGAAATTAAATGACCCTAGTTTATATTTTAATGACTAAACAGAAGATCTTTACATAATTTAAATTAAATAACTAATTTCATTGGAACTAACCTTTAAAACAATATAGGCAATTGTATGGATTTTTCTGAATTATACGTTTTGATACACATGATTGTTGATGCATGATTTCTTCCATAGGAAGTCAGGAACTCACTTGTATACCAGCCTGGCCTCAAATTTATAGAGATATGTCTGCCTCTGCCTCTAGAGTTCTGGGACACATGCCATGCATCACCACATCCATACATTTTTCTAGAAGTAATTACTTTCACAGTTTTCTTCAGAATCCATACAAAAAGGAAATCACTGTGTATTTATGATCAACAAATACAAAATGTAAAGTTACTCTTTCAACCTTTAGATAGAAAATTCTCTGAAAAGTTGTTGAAAATGTTGTCATCTTACCAGATACATTCGAAGCTATTCTCAAGTGTGGTGCTGGTTTACTTCATACCCAACTCGCTCTGTAATAACCAGCAGAGATTCACCATTTAGAATCTTATTTTGTGCTTTGATATTCATGTAACTCCAATTCTTCCAAGCTTTGCTCTCAGGTAATCATATCTGATGATTCTTGAGAATTATGATCCTAAAACATCAAGGGCATCCATTCTTCTATATAGGAATATGTTTCTAAGTCAGAAGGGCTGTCAAAGAAAAGTATTGGCTTGAAATCTTGATTATAAGCCATTTTATGTATTTCTGTACTGAGGTTTGGAAATGAGAAGGAAAGTCATAGCATATGGAAAGGCAACGTGAGAAAACATTGGGTCTTTTAAGTTAAGGATGGCTTTAAAGCCAACACATCTTTTCAGGCCCTGTTAAGAATATTTGTCTTAAATAGAGCTATGAAATTAAAAGGTTCTACTCAACAATGAAAGAGGTAGTCAATAAACAGGCATCCTAAATAGTGAGAGAAAATTTTACTGGCTTTGTATCTAACAGAAAAGGTTCATGTCTATAATATACAAAGGAAAACAAAAACAAAAAACCAGCACAATCAATATGTAAATTTCTTAAAAATAACAAAATTATCCATCTATGAGTTAGCAATATACATCCTAAGTATTACATTTATATGAAGAACCGAAACAGTTACAAAGTTCATATAATTTCTTCCAAGAAGATGGATTCTAGAGATAGGCTACCTATAATAGCTCAAGGAGCTCGGGAAGGATCTGGCAGGGTTCCAGCCATACAGATAGTGTAAAAGTCATTTCAGCTATTAGCAGCATCGGGTCCTAGTTATTGGAACCTGGGTGAGCTCTTGGCTATATAGAGAATGTAGAAAACTTTTGGACTACCAATCACCTCCGGTTCTGGTTGTGAAAGTTTGATATGGCCCGTCCCAAAAAACCCCAGATTGCTATGCTATAATCACTTTCAATTCTCAGCTTTCTGGATGAAAAACTAGGTTATATGTCCTTCCCTTTTGAAACAATGAAGAGAGACTACCTTGCTTGAGGAAATCCACCCCAGTTGATGTGAAAAGGAGTTCTGAAAACTTAGTAGGGATAAATATAAGAAAGATATGGTATGATGAAACTCCCTGAAAAACTCAGGAGTAGATATAAGTAGAGAAATTGTTGTGGAAATTATTTAAATTCAGGCCCGGAGCTTCTACCCTGCCTTTGGTTATTGAGTCCTCAAAGAAAAATCACAGACAGCCTTTATAATCTTAATAAACCTTAAACAGCCCAGGAGTTGGTCAGATCCTTCGCCTCCACGCTATTGGAATCTACTTTCCTATTGATAACCCTGAATTATTACTTACTACTTACTATGTTTCATCTGAGCTGCTCTTAACTCCAATCAGCCAGACCACGGGGCCACCTTTTCTTTTCTTCTAAGCCATGGCTACTTCCCCTTGCTCCCTCCTGCACGTTCTTCTAGGACCCCAAGCCCAGGAAACCTAAATCCCACCTATGTCTCTTCTTTCCAGCTATTAGTGATTGGCATCTTTATTTACCAATCACAACTAACTGGGGGTAGGGTCACTTAGCTAGTGTCTGTGTATGTGCGGACTCTCTTGGTCTCTGGGGCAACCAGTTTTCCTGGCCCTAATCAGCATTAAAATATAAGCAGCATCAGACCACCCCACTATAAAAATTAGTGAGTTACTCTCGGAATCAAATGGTATAGGATTTTTGAACAGTATCTTGCAAAAGGTATAAAACAAGTAAATAACATCAGACAAAGGGATGCATGGTCATGTTTGCATTTTGGAATAGACACACAGACAAAAGCCCAGTGATGGATTAAAGAACAAACGTGACTGGAATTAGGGAGCCCAAACAGGTAGGCATTTCTCTTGTCTAGATTACAGACTGGAGAGGGATCATCATGGCAGAAAATACATGGACCAAGGTTCATGTAGGAACCATCCTATTTATCAGGATATGGAGAGGGAGAGAGTTGCATATCTTGTGACTAAGGATTTTCATTAAAGAAGTGAATTATAAAGACAATTGCTATCATTTCTTCACCCTATTAGCTTTCTCTTGTGTTTTGTTATGTAGCTGGAGCTCATTATGAAGCCCAGACTGTCCTCAAACTCATGGTTTTTCTGTCACAGTATCTTTAGTGTGACGTCACCATTCCTAGTATAATGGCTAATCTTGAATGGCAACCTCATGGATTCAGAATCCCTTAGAAACAAGTCTTTGGGCGCGTCTGCGGTGAGTTTTCTAGATTAGGCCGATTGAGGTGGCAAGGCTCTTCCTCAGTGTGGCCTGCATATTTCTGTAGAGTCCAGTCCTGAATGAGAGGGGAAGGGAGCCAAGCAGCTTCGCTCACCTCTCCTAGCTTCACACCTGTCAGTGCGGTGTGACCAGCCACCTCAGCTGCATGACTTTGCTTCCATGACCGTCTGCACCCTAGACTGAGTCAGAGGAATCCCTTCCTGCGTTAAGTTGCTTCTATCAGAGTTTTTCAACAATAAGGAATTAATATGTCTCCATCATTTAATTGTTCTAAGTGTTCCAAAATCTTATCAGAAATAGTTGACCAAGCAAGGCTCTGCAGTTACATTACCCATTGATGGTAAGTTTATAGATAATGGCGTATTTAGTGAGAGCTTTTAATATTGAGCATGATAATTTTGGGATTACTGTTGTAAGGGTATATGATCGGACAGATTTTGTGACATGACTGAGATGTTTGGAGGCTATTTTTGGAGGCTAGATGATTTGACTTGAACGCAAAATCAGTGGTCAAAAGTCAGTAGTTGGTAAAATTGCCCAAGTGTTATAAACAAAGCAGTGGCCAATAGCTTACTAAGAAACATGGATTTCTAAGGTTGAGGTTAAGAAACAAATGGCTATGTCAAAACAAGAATGAAGATCAGAGTCATTGAAGAAAATTATGAAAATCTTATTTTTTTTAAAGAAATGGTATGTATAGTATCAAATTCAGAGAAGAGGTGAGTGGTTTTTACTGACAGACTACTCAACACTTGAATTTATCTCTATGATTTTGTGGGGTTTTCTGAAGCTCCTTTTGGTAATTGTACTCTTTTGCAGCAGCACACAGAAGGTCTTGCAGCAAGAGTTAAGACTCTGCAGAACTCCATTTCTGTACAAAGGAGACGGCAGATAATCCGTGTGAAAAGAGAGTGCACAGTGTAATTATGCCTTATTTGAGTGAGGGTCAAGAGCCCTGATACTAATTCCTTGTTCACAATTTCAGATTCTGCAAAATAGACTCTTTGAGCAATTCTCTCCTTGTGGGGAAGACTTTGATTGACAGCTGTGATACTGTTCTGGCAAATTTGTCATTGAGTAAAATGGTATCTATCGAACACAGCAAAATAGAGTTCTCCATAAGAGTATAAATTTGTATGCAAGTATTAAACATATCTACATTTCTGCTCGTATATTATGTTTGAAATCTTTTCTACTTAGAGTTGAATTTTAAACTTGTCTGAGCAATGCCCGAGCTCAGACAATAATCATGAGCAGCTATTCTCTATACATTTAACGACATTATTTGATGAGATGACCTCATATTGTCAATGTGTTCTGCTCAATTCTATCATTTATATTTAACTGTAGACAGATCTTCCGGTCTGTCTGTGTGATGCTTTATTTAAAGCCTAATATCTGAGAAAGGAAACCATTTAGCTCTGATGGGAATCTGCTCTCGGTGGCCTACAAGCTCACACTCTCCCCTTTTATGTAATTATAGTTCTGAGTAGTTTGTGAAACAACTTAAGCACTTGGAGCTCATATCACTGAGACTCTTAGACCCTCTCATGTGATGCCATGGAGTGGTGGCTTCTAAATAAGCACCACACACTAGAATGAGAGTTTTGATTTTTTTCACTCTTTATGATTCTATTCATAATAATTAACAGTTTTTATAATCATTTAGAAGTACGTGTCCAGGTCTAACCAAATGCTGCATTAGACTTTCTCTTACGTTGGTTATACTCCCATTACTTAAGGAGACATATTTTCTATTGTAACTGAGTAGCTGTGATTGTCTTCTGTTCTTTCTTATTTCTTCCCTTTCCTTTTCTATCTACACCTTTCTCTTTCTCCTACTTCTTTATGCTTTTTTCCCCCCAAGGATAATTTTATTAGATAACAATAATAACAATTTTTAAAAAGTGTTGTACAACTTGAGCAAACTTCCAGCAGCTTCCAGGAGGAGAGATGAAGAATGAGTCACGCCTTCCATGAAAACGTGAAGTGGGGACAGCTGATTTAGAAAGGAAGAGGAAGTAGAAATAATAAAGAATGAGCTGCGGAAGGAGCCCCAAACTGTCTTCATGTTTCTCTGCCTCCTTCACATTGTCCCTTCCTTTGCTTTCTCCCTAGAAATGTTTTAATCTCTTAGTTTTAATGTCCCTTGCATATGCGTTTTAAGGATTAAGCCCTTGGCTTTGCACACTAATCACACAGTCTACCATTGGGCTACCGCTCAAAGACACCCCCCCCTCACACACACACACAAGATCTGCTTTAATTAAATCAAACTGCTGGAACAGTCTTAAGATGACCCAAATTAATAATCAAGAACTGTTGGACTCTGATAGACTCCATTCCACTGGCGGACAATGTGAGCCACTTTTTCACTGGACTCAGATCTGCAGGAGGGATGATTCTCTGATTCTCAAATTCTCAGAGAATTTTATTTCTCTTTGTCATAAGTAAGCTTTCCTTTTTTAACCACTCTGCAAACGTGTTGCCATTTTCTAACAGTTACCCAAAGGTAGAAACAAATCTTAAGCACAAAATAATCCCTGGCCAGTTTAAATGCTGGATTATCATAAAAAAAATTCTTGAATTTTGGGTTGGTTGGAGAGATGAACACTGACCGCTCTTCCAGAGGTCCTGAGTTCAATTCCCAGCAACCACACGGTGGCTCACAACCATGTGTAATGGGATCTGATGCCCTCTTCTGGTGTGTCTGAAGACACTGACAGTGTACTTATATAGACAAAATAAATAAATCTTTAAAAAAATTCTTGAATATTGATTCATTGAGAAGCTCCATATAAACAAACTGAGGAATTGGAAGAAATATATATGTATTGGAAGAAACATATATATATGATCATATATGTCTTTCAGATGAAATCAATACAAATCTAAAAACAACAGTAATTTAAAAATCCAAACAGTAGAAACCCCAGTGTACAGCAATGTCAGTGGAGCTGGAAGCAGGGGTGGTTGGGGAGGTGAACACCATTATAGAACAAGGGTAGAGGAATGGGATAGGGGGCTTATGTGTGCAGGAAACGGGAAAAGGGAATAACATTTGAAATGTAAATTTTAAAAAATCCAATAAAAAATAAACCCAAACGATGCATTTAAATATGAACCTCAGTATTATTCTAGAGATGTATCTATGGATTTCATCTATTTGTGATTTATCTACTATCAATTAATGATTTATCAATTAATTACTTTATTAATTAATTAATTTATCGATTAATCTACTATCAATTTAAGGAATGATCCATTTCTCTAAGAATGTTAGGCTTTTCACAGCAACCATGGGGACATGTCAATTCTTTTCATTCGTAAAGTATTTTCTAAGATCAAAACCACATGATCATTTCATTAGATGTTGAGAAAGCATTTGACAAAATTCAACACCACTTCATGATAAAAGTCCTGGAAAGAACAGGAATTCAAGGCCCATACCTAAACATAGTAAAAGCCATATACAGCAAACCAGTCACTAACATTAAACTAAATGGAGAGAAACTTGAAGCAATCCCACTAAAATCAGGGACTAGACAAGGCTGCCCACTCTCTCCCTACTTATTCAATGTAGTTCTCGAAGTCCTAGCCAGAGCAATCAGACAGCAATAGGAGATCAAAGGGATACAGATTGGAAAGGAAGAAGTCAAAATATCACTATTTGCAGATGGTATGATAGTATATTTAAGTGATCCCAAAAGTTCCACCAGAGAACTACTAAAGCTGATAAACAACTTCAGCAAAGTGGCTGGGTATAAAATTAACTCAAATAAATCAGTAGCCTTCCTCTACACAAAAGAGAAACAAGCCGAGAAAGAAATTAGGGAAACAACACCCTTCATAATAGTCCCAAATAATATAAAATACCTCGGTGTGACTTTAACCAAGCAAGTGAAAGATTTGTATGATAAGAACTTCAAGCCTCTGAAGAAAGAAATTGAAGAAGACCTCAGAAGATGGAAAGATCTCTCATGCTCACAGATTGGCAGGATTAATATAGTAAAAATGGCCATTTTACCAAAAGCGATCTACAGATTCAATGCAATCCCCATCAAAATACCAATCCAGTTCCTCAAAGAGTTAGACAGAGCAATTTGCAAATTCATCTGGAATAACAAAAAAACCCAGGATAACTAAAACTATCCTCAACAATAAAAAGACTTCTGGGGGAACTATTCCTGAATTCAAGCAGTATTACAGAGCAATAGTAATAAAAACTGTATGGTATTGGTACAGAGACAGGCAGATAGACCAGTGGAATAGAATTGAAGACCCAGAAATGAACCCACACATTTATGGTCACTTGATTTTTGACAAAGGAGCCAAAACCATCCAATGGAAAAAAGATAGCATTTTTAGCAAATGGTGCTGGTTCAACTGGAGGTCAACATGTAGAAGAATGCAGATCGATCCATGCTTATCACCCTGTACAAAGCTTAAGTCCAAGTGGATCAAGGACCTCCACATCAAACCAGACACACTCAAACTAATAGAAGAAAAACTAGGGAAGCATCTGGAACACATGGGCACTGGAAAAAATTTCCTGAACAAAACACCAATGGCTTATGCTCTAAGATCAAGAATCGACAAATGGGATCTCATAAAACTGCAAAGCTTCTGTAAGGCAAAGGACACCGTTTTTAGGACAAAATGGCAACCAACAGATTGGGAAAAGATCTTTACCAACCCTGATAGAGGGCTGATATCCAAAATATACAAAGAACTCAAGAAGTTAGACTGCAGGAAGACAACCCTATTAAAATGGGGTTCAGAAAAATGGGATACAGAGCTAAACAAAGAATTCACAGCTGAGGAATGCCGAATGGCTGAGAAACACCTAAAGAAATGTTCAACATCTTTAGTCATAAGGGAAATGCACATCAAAACAACCCTGAAATTCCACCTCACACCAGTCAGAATAGCTAAAATCAAAAACTCAGGTGACAGCAGATGCTGGTGAAGATGTGGAGAAAGAGGAATTATTGTGTTAACATCCGAAGGAAATTAAAAAAAAGCTAATACTTTAAAATACTCTATTTTATAGTCAATAGAAAGAATATCATTTTTTCTTTTCCCTGTTAATATCCTCTTTTTGTATTAACAAGTTGAGCATTGTCAGTGTAGAGAGGAGGAAATCTGAGCTGGCTTTAAATGTTTGGATAATTCCTGTTGTCATCTGGTCTGCGTCAGTTAGCTGCAGGGGTGGGGGGTCACTGCGGAGGAGGGAGTACTGTTAGTCCTGGTGAGCTGACTAATGCTTAGTCTGTCAGTAGAAAAAGAAGGATGTAGAAGCTTTGTGAAAGTGTCCTTAGAATGTACAGAACTAGATTGTTGTTCTGTTTGTCAACGTAAAACAGAAGCTTATCACAATAAACCCACTGCCTTCCTGAAATACTTGAAGTGTAATTACATTTGGTTTACTTTTCATTCCCATAAAGATAAAGATAAACTCACAAATGCTAACACGGGTCCTGATTTTCCATTTTGATCTTAGTTAGCCTTTGCAGCTGAGGCAACACTATTTAAAGTATTTTCTATTGAAATTGTAGCAGATAGCTTAAAATAGGAAGGTTTATGCACAGAAATTAATGATTGGGAAAGTCCTTTAGAAGAATTCTGAAGTACTTTAATAGCTATACCAATTCTTTATGCATGGCCCCTGTGCCTGTAAAGAGGAAGTGCCATTCAGGAAGTTGAAGATATATCAGAATGTGGATTTGAGATGCTGGTTTCATTCACTCTAAAATCTCAGCGCGCAGAGATTAGGTGATTGGGTGAGAAACCCACAGCAAAGCAAATGCTTTGAAAAATTCCCCTTCTTGTTGTGGAACTCGTATCTAAATGTCTCTTTAAATTGTGTCTCTGAAGATGTCCTGCGAAGAGGAAAGAAGAGGTGAGCAGGAAAAAGAGACAGGATATATGCGTGCAGTTGTGTGTGTGTGTGTGTGTGTGTGTGTGTGTGTGTGTGTGTGTGTGTACATGGAGAACAGTGGAGAGAAAGATGTTTTAAGTTCATGTGGGTACAAATTATGCTGGAAACAAGGAAGCTAACCTTTCTGGAGATCAAAAGATGGGAGATAAGAAGAGTAGAAGGATGTTCTCTTTGCATCTCTTTGTCATGTTGATATGTTGAGCTTTTTTTTTGCCTGAACATCAATTTCCATCTTATAAGACTATATCATTATTTATTATCCAGTAATTTAGAATATCAATTTTGAAAGATAAGTACAAAAAATTGTACATATAAACAAAACATCTATTCTAGGAACAAGTAGCAATAAATAGCCTGTTTGTGGGCACTTTGTCATCCTGGGAAGGAGAAAGCTTGCAGCCCAGAAGGTCCTTTGAAGACTCTTTGATTTACAAATAAAGTCGTGTGTTTCTGAGATGAAAACAAAGGCGTCCTTTTGTAAAAGCTGTATCTGTGCACAGCACTTTCTTGAGTGAGGAGAGTAGCAGGGGTGTGGATCCAGAAATGTGTGACAGATGTGGAACAGAAGTAGATGAGCTGGGCTTAAGATGAGTTTTGTTGGCGCTGATTTGATATCGTTTTCGTATCGGTAAGTAGGGAACAGAAATTGAAAATTTTAGGTATCCCTCATGCATCTTCTGACTCGTCTCTTTGGGCACTTTTTCAAGTGTGGTGGTTACTCAAATGATATTTGCTAAATTCATCTTTAAACAAGCAGAAAAAATATACAGTGAATGAGTTAAATACATACCTTGCATGTTGAAAGTTTATAAAAAGAAAGGAAGGAAGGAAAGAAGGAAGGAAAGAAGGAAGGAAGAAAGAAAGAAAGAAAGAAAGAAAGAAAAATGTCTCTCTTCAATTTATTTGCTTCTCTGTGTTTTCATTTAGCCAAAAGAATAGTTTCAGCAGGAACTTGATCTTTGCAATCCTATCCATGGTGACCTTGAGAGCTTCCTCTCCTCTGATAGATTGGTATTGCTAAGAGCTTTGAAGCTCAAGGTTGAATTATTATGTCACCCTGTGGGGAAATGTTTGGTATCAAGAGAAAAGAGCCACATGAAGTGGGTAACGTCATGCATTTTAAGCATGCAAAATAACCCACAGCTGGCCAATTCAATGGGGTGTTTTTCAAAACTATTTCCATTAACACATAGACATTATAATAATCTTTCTGTTTTACATAAGTTTCATTTGGCAAAATAACCCTCAGTTAGTGGGAGCACTTTACAGCTGGGCTTGGTGGTACAAGACTGATAGTCCAGATCCTAAAGAGGACAGGACAGAAGAATTAGAAGTTCAAGGCCAGCCTGAGCAACAGAATAAAACCTCTTCAAAATAAAAAATAAAGAAGAGGGCAGGGGGTGTAGTTCAGTGGTGGTACATAGGCCCTGGTTCAATCTCTCCTGTGGAAAAAACAGAGGGTAAGGAACCATAGGAGAAAGAGAAAGAGAAGAAGAAGAGGAAGAAGGAGGAGGAGGAGGAGGAGGAGGGAGAGGGGGGAGAGAAGGGGGAGGGAGAGCAGGAAACGGAGTCTGTTGCTTGCCCCAACTTTTTTCAAATGCAGCACCTGTGCCTCTTTGCCTACTACAACACTTAATTAAACTGTGCAAAACATTAGCTTCCATGTGTTTATGTGCATTAGAACTCTTCATGTCCTGTTACACCAAGGTAAAGACTAGGGAATCCCAATGAGCTGAATGTGATACATGATTCAATATATTGTCTAAAGTGCATGAAGTATTGCCCAATCTTGGGGAGGCACTTAATCCTGTGCCTGTGACAGGCTGTACGTTCTGCACATGGCATTGCACAGTAACATCAAAGCAAAACCTAGCATGTGGTGCTACCTTCTTCTGAGGAAGACAGAATCATCACATATATGTGATAATACTCTTTCATTCCCAACCATATACATGAGTTTTCTTAAAAGGTCAATGTTGAAGGCAAACATGAACCTTGAAGTTTGGGTTCTAAACAATGAAATTCCTAAAAACCTTAAATGGTAACCTGCAAGATGAGGGGAAAGCCTTTCTGTTTGGGCAATAAATAAGTTCAGGCAAGCGTTTGCTACATTATATGGTTTTCCACAAGACATTACATGCTTGGGGATGAGATGACACTTCAAGGAAACTTTTGGGGACATTCGTTCTTCTGAACAGTGCATTTCTTGCTAGAGAGGACTAAAAGCTCTCCTGCAGGCAGGGTTGCCCTGTGGTGTGGCTCCCCTTCACTTCAGCCATGACAAATCTGACTGACAATGTGAAGATGAGTGACGTAGCCCCCCGGAGTTAGAGCTTAAGGCAAGAGGGGAGATGCGGTTTAAGGAGAATCTAATGGATAGTGTAACGACCCATTATCTCCCAGGGAGACTATTCCACAATCACAGAGGTTCATCTCTCCGCTGAGGAGAGCACCTGCCCCATTGATTCCCAGCACCGTGAGAGAAGCGTTCCTTATGATACAGACCCCTCTCCTTCTTAGGAAACAGAATATGCTTAGTCAGTAAAGATTTCTCACAGAGGACATGCTCCTTCTGTTTCCACTGAAATGTTTTTACAAAGTGCCCCGTGGATTTGCATTTCCAGACAATTGAAGGGCATCTATCTGCACACAACAGAGCAAGGCACCCATATCTTCCTGATTTTGTGCCAGACATGAAGAAGATTGCTATCTTAGTTATGTAATATTGACCATCTGAGATTGGATACCACACCCAGGAAAAACCACTCAAAACCCAGACACACTTAGAACTTCAAGAGAAAGGAGAAAAGGCATGCAAATGTTTTTGTCTCCCTTTGTTCTTGTATTCTTAGGCTGTAAAATAGGATCTCACCAGGTCCAGTCAAGACTGAAGCCTAAGGACTACTGGAGTAAACAATGCCTCAAATTCTAGAGAAAAAGAAGCTCTGTTCCCTGTACCAAGCATCATTAGCTCTTCTCCCACAACCTATGCAGAGCATCTAGAAATGGCTTTTTCCAAACAAACAGGGTTAATATTATTTGAATATTGACTTATTTACCAATATTTAAACCAACAAAATGTTCCTGAATTTATGTTGACAAATAAGGGGTCACCTTATAACTCCAATCTCTAACAGGGTGGAGCTGGTTAGCACAAGGCCTGTCCTTCCCCTAGCTTGCCATACTTCCCTGGGCTTGACTAGTTTTTGCGAGCATTTCATTTTAAAAGTCTTGGTCTTCCTTAAGTTACATCATCTAATATTCAGAATTTAGTTTATAGCATATCTATCACCATATATTTTCAATGCAATTAATGTTCCATCATC
Source organism: Rattus norvegicus (assembly GCF_021556685.1). Lineage (NCBI taxonomy): Eukaryota > Metazoa > Chordata > Mammalia > Rodentia > Muridae > Rattus > Rattus norvegicus. Next base: position 84,853,373 of record NC_141541.1, read on the forward strand.
TTTTCTTTCAAAATCTCTATTTTCTACCATACCACCACCTTGAATATTTGTCCCTTTAAAAAGTACATGTTGGGGGTTGGGGATTTAGCTCAGTGGTAGAGCACTTGCCTAGCAAGCGCAAGGCCCTGGGTTCGGTCCCCAGCTCTGGAAAAAAGAAAAGAAAAAAAAAAAGTACATGTTGAAGCATAGTGTGTAGTATGAGGGCCAGATCACCAGGAAGTATTGAGACCATTAGGGCAGAGTACCCATGAATGAGATCAGTGTTCATAAACAGCTCCAGCAGGGGCTGGAGAGATGGATGTGGTGAAGGGCACTTGCTCCTCTCACAGAAGACCTGGGTTTCCTATTAATATGCACATGGTGGTTCGCAACTGTCTCCAGTCCCAAGGAATCTGACACTCTTATGACTTTCAAGGGCACTGCATGTACAGGGTGCAAAATGAGGAAAATATTCATACAAAATAATACAAAATAATTTTAAAAAATATCATGAGCCAGTGTTGAGAAACGAGTTTCCTCCAAGACTGGGCTTCCTTCTAGGGTAACTCAATCCCAAATAGTCAGCCTTGGACACCTGTATATAGAACCATTGCTTAACGGACTCAGTAGGTTGGACATACATGTGTGAATATGTATGCACATTATATATGTGGATACAAAACAATCATAGTGAAAGCTAAAGAAGAGACGGTGAATTTCTGTTGGTGGGAACACAGAAGGTATCTGAGGTGGGAAGACTTGGAATGCACCTGCTATTTTCCTCCCACGCTGCTTTTGTTTGGCTAATAATTTGCATTTTCCATAATTGCTTTTATGTGATGTCAAAAATATATTAAAGCACGTTCCATTCCTCTGAAGCTCATCTCCAACAGGCTACAGGGTTGACATCCAGTATCATTCACCCAGGAGGTGGCGCCCCTCCAGTATATCTACCCAACACTCTGCTCACTTTTTGTTTCATCAGAAAATAATAATTTAATATTTTTGCACTTGTTTGTTTACTTTTTTGTATACGCTTACTCATCTGTACTATAGCATATGTGTGGAGGTCGGAGGACAACTTGTAGGAATTTGTTTTCTCTTATCATATGTGGGTGTCAGTGATCAAACTCAGGCTGGTAAGCTTAGCAATCAGCACTGGTGCCAGCTGAACCATATCACCAACCCAGAAATAAGATTATCTAGCAACTAACTGATCTTAAACCAGTTGTCTTATAAAAGAGTCATGTCTTTTTTTTCTCAATGTTTTAATATACATTTTTATTAGTGTGTGTCTATAGAGTTTATTTTGACATTCTTATACATGTGTATAACATCTGGATCCTATTCTATGATGTTACACAGAGTGTGTAGATCCAGGTCAGTTCATCCCTGAACCTGCTTTGCCACAGCTACATCGAGGAGGCACTATACCAAAAAAAAAAAAAAAAGAAAAACTAGACAATACACTGTATTATTTGCAGGGTCTTTTGTTGCTGTTTTTGCATTTTTGTTACTTCTTTGATAATCATACAATGTATTTTGACCATATTTATCCTCTCCTCAGAATCCTTTCAGTTCTACTCACTTTTTCCACTCATGGGACTTAGTGCCCACCTCCTGTTAAAAAGGAGAAGGAGGAGAAAGAAGAAAAGTAGGAGGAGGAGGAGGAGGAAGAAGAAAAGGAGGAGGAGGAGGAGGAAGAAGAAAAGGAGGAGGAGGAGGAGGAGAAAGAAGAAAAGGAGGAGGAGGAGAAAGAAGAAAAGGAGGAGGAGGAGGAGGAGGAAGAAGAAAAGGAGGAGGAGGAGGAGAAAGAAGAAAAGGAGGAGGAGGAGGAGAAAGAAGAAAAGGAGGAGGAGGAGAAGGAGAAGGAGGAGGAGGAGAAGGAGGAGGAGGAGGAGGAGGAAGAGGAGGAAGAAGAGGTCACACACAATTGGTTCAGCCCACTTACTCTGGAGCAAGGGCAACGTACAAAACTCACGCCCTTAAAGAATATCAAGTCTCCCTTTCCTGGCAGCTAACAGTTGCGGATAATTTCTCAGCTAAGGATGAAACTTTATGTCCCCCTCCCCTCCCCATTCAGGATTTTGTCTGGATTGGGCTTGCACAGGTCTCATGCATGCTACCCTAACAGTGAGCTCATATATGCAGCTCCCTTACTGTTTTCAGAAAATGTGTTTACCTTGTCAGCCACTGCTCTGAGTCACATATCCTTTCTGACCCTCTTCCTCAATGATCCCTGAGCTTGGCGAGTTGTGACATCTCACAGTTAGGGCTGAGTACTTCATCCTCTCTCAATCTGTACCCCATTGCTGGTGTGTCTATCTGTGCAGATCAGCAGTCATTCCAGAAAGAAGCTTAAAGGTTCAGGTATTCTGTGGACCTATTCCAACTTGCAATCTTTGACTTTATATTAGAGGCTTTCAGAATACAGCATAACAAATTATGATAAATGAACACATTCATGATACTACAGTGAGATAGATAAAAGTACCCAGAGTAAGCACTTGGGTTATTAGGAAGAAATGTTGGTAATTAAATGTATTCCTAAAGCTTAGGTCTCAGATAACCTGACATATGGACAAGATGGACATGTTTTATTTACTTTCAAGATTTCAAACATGGGTATCTTTCATTTAGCAAGAAATATTGTAAAAATGTCTAATTCGTCTTTTAGATCTAACATCTTTGCTAATGTATTTGACAAATTTGTTCTAACACTAGTTAAGGAAAAGAATTGTATCTTATCCTATCATCATGTAGGGCCCAAGATACCTTGTTAGTTGGTTATATTGACTATGAGAAATAGAAAACCGTGCAGCAGGGATGTGTTTTAAAGATGTTGAGGGTGCTGGAGATGTAACCCATGAATACAGTGAATGCTTACTTATTTAATCTTGATGAAAACACACTGCAAAATAGTCTGTTAAAGTAATATTTAACAAGTTAAACGAGTTAACAGAATTTATTATGAAAGCTATATCCAGAGATAAGAACCTGCACTCCCGCTAATTTCTCTCACTCAACAACTGGGATGGTCACTTTCTGTCTTGACTCATCGCATTTAAGCTATGAACATTCTTTCTCCATTGTGAAGACTTGAAGACTTCTTATTAGTAATCTAGTTTTATTTTTCTTGTTCATTCTCTCACTCTCTCACTCTGTGTGTCCTTGATTTTATTTTGCAATTTAAACTGCATCGCATGCTTTCGTGTTTGTTGATTAGCACCTGTCTATAATTTCTAAATTCTCCTTCAACATATGAGAATATTATCCATCAGTGTCTTTTCTTCTCCTTTTTTCTTCTCTTACCAAATCTGCTTCTACACTTCTATTTCAGATCATCGAGCTTGCATATAAGTATATGCAAACATACATCACAATTCATTGAATATAGTAAGGAAAAAATAAAAACAGATTATTCATTTAAAAATGTATCACTAATATTTGGATTGATAATAAGTGTTACTATATTGAAAATTAATTAATGAAGACAATAATCAAAGCCTTCTTTCAATTTCCTGCCCTAGCCTAAGATGTTTTTCAATGTCATTAGTATTGTCTAGCATTACCATAAAAGATTCTCATTCTAAGGGCTTGTTTTCTTTATTTGTCAACAAACTTCTCTGAAAAGCCTTCATCTGAAAAGAGATTTATTAGAGGCAATTAGATTCCTTGAGAATGAAGATCTAGGTGGAATAACAGAACAGATGTTTCTTCATCTGAAATATCTAAATGATTTATTATTAGAAATATCTGGCATGGGGATACAAAATGTCTGACTGTAGTCATTTTGAAATAATAAAAGACAAGGTCCCTAAGACCTTGGAAGTGAGTAATGCCTAGAGCAGGACACCTCCTCACAACCAAGACATGGGGATATTTGTTTCATAAGAAACAGAACTAAGAGTCTAATAAATAAGTGTGCCATGACTCATGTGATATTGTTTTGAAAGAGCCCAGGAGCCGAAAGCTACCAGTAACTCAGTCTTCCTAGCCAAAGGGAGTATGATTAATAAATGCTCAGGAGATGAAAAAGTTGTAGTACACGGCCAGAAATGCGACTCTCAAAGGAGCACAGAGTAGATTTCCAATCTGTGATAAAATTACAGATAAGCATAAGGCTTAAAGGGGAGCCGGTAGCATCTTGATGGTGCGGAAGCAGGTTTTTATCTCCTCTTCCTCATTGTCTCACATGCACATGAACCTTCACTATCCACTTGAAAGTGTTTTGATTTTTCAGAATCAAGACAAATGAGTAACTGCACTTCCTGCACGTATCTGGTGATCTATGTGAATCGGAAAAGGTTATCTTAAAAAGGCACTGCTTTAAAAATTTGTCCTGCTTTAAAAAGTTGTTCAATGATTATCAGGCCCTTCTCATGTGTTAAATTCACTGAGCAAATGTGGCCTGGTTTAAAGCCATGCCAGAGGGCTAGAGAAATAGTGGACAAACAAAAGAAACAAAACAAAACAGAAAGCCAAAAATCATGTGTTGAGAGAGGATCTAGTAAAAGAGAGAGCCAAAAGCTTAAGTTACAGTAAAACTCTTCTAACTGTAAAACTAAAAATGCACGCAATGTGCACTTATCCAAATCACAGTAAGGTGTGTGTCCTTCATTGAAAGCAAAAGTTTGTTAAAGAAACAACAAACGAGCTTTTCATCAAAAATAAAAGGCTATCATAGGCTATAGTGAAAATCATTTGTTGACAGCAGAACCCATTGCTATGAATAAAAGTAGAAAAGAAGGAAACGTGTGTGTGTGTGTGTGTGTGTGTGTGTGTGTGTGTGTGTGTTAGAGGGGCAAGAACTTTATCACTGACTAAATGAAGGCATCAATATAATTGTTCTTTTCAGTCTGAACACTTCAATCACATAAACTGAATGATTACCTATTAAGTGGAGAGACTAATGCCTGCAGATCAATGAGAGCTGAAAAGACACACGTAAAATATAAACTGAAAGGCATATTACTTTCAGGACACAAATTTCACTACACGCCTGGGATGAATAACATGAAATGTACAATTGTGAGCCAAGAACCATACTCCAGGGGCTGGAGAGGTGCTCACAGCTTAAGGCCACACACTGCTCTCCCAGAGGACTGGAGCTCGATTTCCAGCACCCGCATGGTAGTTTACGATTACCTGTACTTCTAATTCCAGGAGGTCTTATGCATACAATCATACAAACATACATCCATGAACATAAATAAGAAATGAATAAGAGTGGTGACAAATTCTTGTAAATTGTCAATATTTAGGATTCTTGGGCAGAAGGGGATCAAACTTGAGACAAGTCTGAGCTATATACAGAGATTAAAGCTCAGAAAATTAAAAAAAAATAAAGAAAAAGAGAACATGTTCATCATGTAGAAAACAGCAAACTTATCAAGAAAATGCTTTATGATATAATGATCAAATTTGAATGACCATGTGAACAATTCAACTGTAGCTATTACTATACTACTCTGAAAATGTCCAACAAAATTTTCTGGTAAATTACAAGTAAAACTGTACCTGATTTGAAACATAGCATAAATACTCATTCTCCATAAAACAGAAAGGAAACATGGGGCTTAACAACAAAGGAAGCGGATGAATCTATTGTAGGAAAAAGATGCTTTAGAGAAAGCCAAACCGAAGCCCAGATGTAAGCACCTGGAGTCCTCGTAAGTCCTTGGGACTTGAAGACAAGAGCAAGAAGTAAGGAACGGAATACGGGCAAGGATGAATAATACAGAACTTAGAAGTTCTCTCTTTGTGGACTGGTAACCTCTGGGAGTGAGCTCTCAGAGGAAAGAAAAATGACAAACTTCGGAGCCCACTGAGCTTTCGATCGAAATGGGCTGCTGATACTGTTTTGTCAGCTGACAGATCTGTGGTTCCGTCATTCGGTTAATAGATCCAGTGCCAGGGAATCTGGGGAATCTGTGATTGTAGAACAAAGTTACTGATGGGAGACAATTAGCCATGCATATAAATACTAAACTCTGGGATTCTGAACGAGTTCCATCTAGTATATAATCTATTTAATATTCATCAAAAGACAGAAGATGGTAGATAAATAGATATATTATAGATGGATGATACATAGACAGACAGACAGAAGGATAGACAGATAGACAGATAGTACAGCTAGAGTCAGAGACATAGAGACAGAGAGACATGTAAAGATCTAGAGCCAAAATATTTTTAAAGTGAAAAACTAAGAGACTTTGAATGTCTTGGTGTCAACATACATAATCTTGGCACCAATAATAAAAATTAATATCAAATGTCATAACAATTGCACAAAATCCTAAGAACAGAGTACTTGGCTCATAACCTGAAAGACATAGAAATGCATGTCAATGGTCTTTCACAAGTGATACTGCCCTTGAACTGAGAATAACAACCATTAAAGCTAAACCCTCATATCAGGTTGTTACGATGAACCTATATCTCAGGGTTGAGAATCTAAAACTTTCATAATGTGTATAGACACAGAAGGGCAGCTGCATGTATGAACTCATGTAGCTGTGACAGTGTGCACAAGACCTATGCATACCCAAGGCACATCAAATGCCAGGAGAGCAGGAATATTGGAAACAATGTTCCAGTTCTAGCTACTGACACTTGTGAGTGGTAAGGAAAGGAAGGGTGGCTTTTTCCTAAGTGTGAGGATCTGATAGCTCAATCAGTGGGAGGTCACCCAACCAAGAATATTTGGGCAGCAAAACTTGCCTTGCTAGGAATACGAAAGACATAAACTGTCTGGGGAAGGAAATGGGATGGATTTGGAGAGAGTTTGGGGTAATGAGTATAAGCATGATGAAAATTAATTGTACAAAATTATAAGAAACTAATAAAAGTAGTAAAATATTTTAAAAAGGAAAACATGGGAGAGAGCTTAAGAGATAGCTTTTCAGTTAAGAGCATGTACTACTCTTGTAAAGAATTAAGTGAGTTAAATTCCTAGCACCCACATTGGGCGACCTGTAAAGCCAGTTCCAGGAGGATCTGATGCTGCTTCCTCCACAGGCATTGGAACTCTCTGTCTCTCTGCTGTCTCAGTGTCTCTGTTTCTCTGTCTCTTTGCCTCTTTGTCTTTGTCTCTGTCTCTCTGTGTCTGTTTCTCTCTCTGTCTCTGTCTCTTCCTCTCTCTTTCTCTTACATGTGCACGCATGTGCACACGCATGCATGTGCACACACACATGCATACACACACACACACACACACACACACACATGTGTCCATAACATGCACAGGCACTAGAATTCAGACACATACAATTAGCACATGTGTACATAGCACAAATGTATGCCTTAATATGAAAGGTAGAGAGGAGAAATCTCATGAAGAAAAGGAGGCTGAAGGTACATTTTTCAAAAAATTCAGAAATAAAGGACAAAACATTCTAAATGTTGAAAAATATGATCAACTAAATTTTTGAGTTTATACTGGAATCTTTATTCAAATTGATGCTGTTTCATACCAAGAAAATTTAACACAAGCAGAAATACCTAAAATATGTACTGAACTATAGGAATGTAATAACCGTAGTAATAACTAAAATGTTTACAATAGGTAGTGGTTGAAATAATTTCCTCAAAATATTCACATAAATCCCAATCTTTGAACCTCTGAATGTGGCATTTTGAAGAATGTGGTCTTTACAGATATAATTGCCTTAAGTATTACAGTCCAAAGTCCAGTGACTTATAAGACAAAAGAAGCAGAGATCGGAGATATAGGAGAGGGCAAGGAATCCACATGAAGACAGAAGGACCGGAGTTGCATTCCTACAACTCAAAGAGCATCACGCCTTTCCAACCAACTGCAAAAAATGAAGAAATAAAAATGAGGAAGAGGAGGAAGAGCAAGAGGAAACTCAGAGAAGAAACAGCTCGTGAGGAACGGAGTTTTTTGCGGCTGTCAAAATGGATGCAGGAAGCAGATAATGTTTACACTGGCAAATCAACAAATGTGTGTTTGCTTGCGGTTTCAATTTATATCAATAACTATCATTTGAATAAAATTATAAGAGGATCAAAATAAAAGAAAACACTCTTGAAGAACTCACTCAAGAGGAAATAAAGAAGTTTGGTTGAAAAATAAAACCCCTCATGCTCTACTGTTATACATTTTCAAGACAAATAGTTGAAGTTGCGTCCTGTGAGTAAAGTTCCCCACGGCTCTGCTCAGTGCTGGAGAGCGGGTAAGCATGACCCAGCAGTCTTTGCGGGGAGGGTGGCGCTACTAGGACTGTAATTAGGTACTTTGACATAGTTTCACTCCAGAATTGTAAACTCCCTTAGCTTTCCCTCATTTCAGTCATCTCATCCTAAACGTCTGAAGTACCAATATTTATCTCACGTAGAAGAAAGTTTCTTAACACACGCAATTTCTTGAAAGCAATGGCTTGAATACTACACCCAAGACATGATCAGAGGCTTCAAAATTGAATGAGAATCTTTCAAATATATAAGAATCCAATGAGTTCAGGGTCTACAAATCCATTGAGAAAAGATTTTTTTACGGCAAAATCTAACCCAGTGAAAGCAACAGAGAAATATAGCTCTGTGATAGTCAGATTGGCCATGAGAACATAATTATGCAAATCTTGGTGATAGAGAAGAATATAAATGCTATAAACTTTAATAATATAGGAATAATCATGTTATTAATATCCCTGAGCAAGATGTCTTCTGTGTAATTTGGCTGATTTTTAGAAATTTTTTACTACACAAAACCAAGATACCCTTATATTTGCTAAGTCAAATATTCACGAGAAATTTATTATGAAGTGTTTAAAGTTAATCATCCAAGTGTGGAAACAGCTCTCTGCATTCTAAATAAACATTAAAGAATTAAAATCAACACTGCATACATTACAAAAAGATTAAAAAGTATATAGGCCTTAAACCATTTCAAAGCAAGGGAATTTTAAAAGCAGCAATTCTTCAGCAAAATTTATAAACTAAAGCCAAAGACAAATCAATGAAGATAAATGTTAGAAACACATTTATTAAAAGAAAGCAAAAAGGATCCGCATTGCTTAAAGAGGTGAAACTAAGCCATAGGATCTGTGAGCAAAGCTTCTCGAGTAGATCTGAAAGCATAAAGCTCAGTGGTTTGCACATAAATAGTGAGAGACGCCATTGCTTTCAGAAAAAGAGACTGTCGTTATATTATAAGAAAAATTAAACTTGTGACAAAAAGCAATAAAGGGAGCAAGATTTTAGTGATAACATTTACATAACACATTAAAAGAACCAACACGAATACTTACATATCCACCAAGTGCAGGCTCAAAATTGTGAAGCATACTGAACAAGGTAAAGGAAACAGAAATGGATAGAGGCAATTCCACATGATTGACAAACTTCATCCCATGAGAGCTTGCACGCAATTTCTATCAGTAACAAGTTGGAAGAGTAAAACTATTAAATTATTCTCAAAGAGGGAATCATTCAGATTACATAACCTGGTCACTAGCGTTTAGTAGGTGAAAAAAATTTGGACAACTCCAGCACAGTTGGTGAAGTGACATTCGCTGGCCCAGCTGATAAGTGGCCAGTAGCTGCTGTACAGAAACAATGAAAAATAACAATAATGATTGGTTTATAATGAGGTTGAGGATAGTAACAGTACAGACAGCACTTAGCAGGATAGGCCTTTCTGGTCTGTGATATAACTAAGATTTATAAATGTCTGTTAGCTCTACTGCTACAAATTATTGAAAGACTGGATGAAACGAGATGCGTGAATTGAATTGGATTTCTTAGAGGCCACAAGTCCAATGCTGAGGCACTGGCATGGGAATCTAGGGCTATAGCTGAGTGGAAGTGTGTTTGTAGTACATGCAGGGCTCTGGGTTCATCCCTGCACTGCAAAATAAAGAGGAAGAGGAGGAGCAGGAGGAGGAAGAGGAGGTGGGGGTGGGGAGAAAGAACAGGTATCTTCTGCTTGGGTTCTGTATGGCTACCTTATTCTGACTTGCTGGTGCATACTGCTCTGCTGTGTGGTTATTTAGCCTTTCCTCTCTGTTGAAGAATTCCTAGTATCTTCTCTTATGCATTCATAAGGCCCGTGGGACAGAGACTCTTGTGATCTCTTGCTCATCTCCTTAAAAATCATGTGTTCAAATAAAGTCAAATTGGGCATCAGGAATTCAATATACAAACTTAGGGAGGAAATACTGTGCAGTTCATAAAAGATAGGTCTGGCAAATCCTTTCCTTCTTAGTATGACTTTTGGAACATAGTGCATAGCCCATACTGCAGCTGGCTTTCCATTGATGTTTTTGCTAAGAGAACAAAAGAAATTCCAAACATTAGATACTTTATCTCCATCTACCTTATTTTCTGTTTCCTTCAATTATGAGTCTTCAACTATTCAAGTCAAATAAAGACTTCTGTGAGAAACTTCTTTGATAAGAGAACTGTCCAGCTCACTCTTTGGTTAAAAAGCCAAGCTTTGCATTCCTATATTATAAAAACAAACACATCTTTTAAGAACAAAATCCATCTATTTTCTCTCATCTGTCAGATATGTGTCCCTTCAACTATGGTCACTCTTGAAAATTAAACCCATTATGTGCTGTAGAGTAGAATTTGAATGCATGTTGATTAATAAAATAATTGACAAAGAATCTTGAGTCTCCTCACTTATCTCTTTACTTGTCATGATAAAAATACTTTCTCACATTACATATACATAAATGTATACAACTTGCAGAAGAAATTGACATCAAAGAATAACTACTGTATCCAGTGGCCACATAGTAAAGAATCTCAAAAACTGCATGAACCATTTTTCTCATAATTTAAAGATTAAAGGCTAAAATAAAGACGTGTAAACTACAAGAGGAAGCATATTTTAAAACCTATGTTTTGACTATAAAATTGTTCTTATCTCCCAAAAACATGTATGCTAAAGCCAGAACAATAATAAAGGAAAGAACAGAGAAGCTATGTCCTGCTCTGTGAAATTTCCTTACAAATGTATCGTGAAATGAGACTCTCGTGAATAACGTACACATTAACTATCCCGGCAGTAGTGTTAGATGTGACCTCTGCTGCGTAATGCCTCTTAAACATTGAACAGATACAAAAAGATATCAGCCAAAACTGTCTTGTGGGCAGAATTACTGACTTTTTCTAGGAGTAAGCTATTTTCAATCTTTAAGGCAAAATGATACACAATGTCCTGAATCTCAAGAGACATGTTTATATTCATTACTTTTCTCGTTGCTGTGAAAGAAAACCACCTGACAAGAAGCAAAGGTTTATTTTGTCCCACACCCCTCAAAGCAGGGAAGACATGATAACAGAATATGAGGCAACTTGTCACAACACAGCCATTTTCAGGGAACATGGAAAGATTAATGCTTACACTCAGCCTACTTCCTCCTTTTTATTCTGTCTTGGACTCCAGACCATGGAATAGTGTTACTTACACTCAGGTTAGCTCTTCCTATCTGTTACACCTATCTGGAAACACTCTCAGAGACACACACAGATCAATGTTCCATGGCAAGTATAAAGCTAATCAAATTGATGCCCGAGATTAACTATTATATCACATCAGCGTTATTTACCATCTATCGCACTTATGAGAGGATAGTGAAATAGTCCTTTTGTTATATGAATAGAAAAAGATATAATTTTACTCCAAAAGTAAATATCAGAATGACATCGAGTCATGGAAATACCTGTATCAACTCTCTCCTATCTACAACGACAGCCATTAAAATGTCAGACTGTTAACAATACATCAGACGATACTGTTTTGCACCAGTATTTTCGCTTTGTATTTCACAGTGAACAATGCTAACAAATCCTGAGGTGCATAGGCTTAAACAAATAGAGAATACCAAAATGCCTTCTTAAGTAAATATTAGGAATAACAACAAAACCCAATGCCTTGGTGGCAAGAATAAACAGTTAAAGAATGATAGAAAATGAACAATGAGGAGTAAAATTATTACACGAAAGAGAACATTATAATAAAATTGAATCAATTTTTACAAACAGTTTAACTTACTGAATTCTCATGCCATTTACTTTCCTGGAAATGGTCTTAATCAGAGAGAACTTTTGCTATCATCAGGCATTAAAATTCCCTGGTTATTTTTATTATGTACTATAGGAATAAAATAGATAATTAGTCCCCAGGTATCATCATTTAGATAGATGTCTAGCTAGTCCCGACATTGTTATAACATTTTGGTATTGGTTTGTCTTATTTCTTTGATGGGTATGAAGAAGTGATATTAGATTATCTAAATTCTATCATGAGAAATTAAGCCAGTGGCAATAAGAGCCATCCAAAGTAGATACACTAAAATTATCATTGTTAGTATTTTGTCTAAGCTCCGCTCCCACCCCCCCAACCATATTCCTTTCCTCCCTATCTTTTTATAAAGCACAACAATCGTTACAAATACTTTTAGTGTCTTGCTATGTTTTTCATTATTTGGGTTTTGTGTCTATCTCTGATTAAGCCAGTGCTGGTAGACAGCAGAGATCCCTCTGCATTTGTTACATACATGGTTAGAATTCCTCCAACCTACGAGCTATGTAAAATTGGGGTGAGGACAAGCAGCCTAGGTTTCAGGATCCAAGTGTGCTAAGATTGTTTGAAGTTTCCAAGAGGCTAAACTGTGTTCACTTTCTTTGGATGAAAGTGGTATATGAGTATATACATTAAGAAGCCTTTGCAAGTTGATTTCCTAATTAACCACACATTCCCCATGTATTATTAGACACTAATATTTGCTTGATACTTTCGAGGTAGTCAGATGTTTTGTGAGAACACGGTATCAACTTTCTTGTCTTCAGAGTATTTGTAGGCTGGTACCTAAACTTTAAAAGTTCATCTGAAGACCCACTGTAATGCTTTAAACTGGTTTTCCAGAATCCATCTTTTCTTACAACTTGTCTGAATGTATTCTCCAGCCTTCTATATGCTGATAATATAGGAGACTTTTAAACATTTATGGAATCATCATAAAGCTATGCAGAATGGAAAAGCTGCAAAGATTTTGGTGGAAGAAGGATGGAGACACTGTGATCGCAGAACACAGAGACTTGTCAGGTGCTCTGCTCCACGACAGTGCCCTACTAATGATGTGAAAAGAAGAATCCCTCTCTGGTCTTGTCAGCTGAAGCTTCTGAGACCTTCCACGGAGCTCTTTGCTCATAGTTCAGTTAATTTATTAGTGAAGTGAGCAAGAAAGGTCTTCCGTACGTGACAAAGATGAATGTGGGAGGAAGTCAGCTTTGAGGTACAAAGAAAGCAGGCTGGCTGGCTGGCAGACCTTGTAGCACTTGAAAGAAATCAAAGCCTAAGCTGTTTACAATGAGGGTTGTGTGGTGCAGGAAAAGAATGCACCAACCTTTAGTGCAAAGCCTTATAACTTCTCTTTTAAAATATTTAATTTACTGTCTGTCCGTTGAAAGGAAGATGCTTCTAATACAGTCTCTGCCCATTTGCATATTTACCATGCCCGGTGTTCTACAAACTTTGTTAGCATGGCACATTTGTTACAACTGATGAATAAATACCGTTCCAAATTTTCATAATGAGTGTGTAATAAGATCTGTTCCACTTTGGAGTATAGGCTATGCAGCTTGGAAGGATGCATAGGTGTTTGGCAACCTCTAAAGTATTGGGCAAAGCTGTTTTACTGCCCAAAATGTCTTCTTTGCTCCGTCTCTACCTCTTCTCCACAACTACAGCAACCATTGATGTTTTTAATTCTTTTCAGAACTTTACATTTTCAGAGTACCAAGTAAGTGAAATTTTACAATGTAGCCGTTCATTATTAGGTTTTTCACATTTTAACATACAGGTTCAATTTTCCAGTATCTTTATATGCCCCATTATTTATGTGAACATTGGATAATGTTCTGTACTGTCTAGAACTACAGAAGCTTATTAATTTTTCTCTATCTTGATTGCTTCCAAATTTTAAAGATTATAGACAAAGCTGCTACACAAATGTTTGTGCCATTTAAGGGGACACGAATTTCAATTACTTTGAGTAAATACCAAGGAACTCTATCATTGGATTGGGATATATGAGTCTACAGGTATTTTTATCCTTGCCTGACAAAATAACTTAGGGGAGGAAGGGCTTATTTTTGCTGACAGCCTGAG